>NW_022145614.1:22760628-23000833 GCF_000002235.5 Strongylocentrotus purpuratus
GCAGGCGGTATCTGAATTTCAAAGAGAAAATCAAATTTCTAGAAAGTTGAGTTCCTGCCCTTTCATATGACACCTCAATCAGGAAAAATGAGCAAGGAATCACAAAGTTCTGTTTGTTTAAAGTAGCCTTTACATTTTCATAATTTTAGCAAACAAATTCATTTTCACTGGGTGCCTGCCGTAGCAAAAAGCAGAATTGACAAAAGACTTTACTCTCTTTCATTGACAATTAGCCATGCATGAAGTCTTTCGTCTACGGCTGATTGTCAACGAAACGGAGTTAAGTCTTTTGTGAAGTTCGTTTGTTGATACGGCAGGCAGCCAGTGAAACACAATTTCGTTTAATCAAATCATGGAAATGCAAGCATTACTTTAAACAAACAGAACTTTGTTATTCCTAGCTCATTTTCCTGAATGAGGTGTCATATGAAAAGGCAGAAACTCAACTTTCTAGAATTTGATTTTCTCCTTAAAATTCAGATACCGCCCGCCAAACGACTTTTCGGCTTCCTCTCTTCAAATTGATTTTAATCACTCATACGTGAAATATGCATTATTATGAGTTGCATCAAATGAAGAGGAGGATCTAACCTTTCCAAATATGTGTCATTTATCAATTATAATTGTGAGTAAGTTATGATAAAACATTGATAATTCTTGGTTTAGTTTCTCTGGGATGCACTGTAAAGGGATTCTTCTGCAAAAGAATCAAACTTTTAGTTTTTTGGATCAAATTTACTATTAAAAAAGAGATGATCATTAGATGTTTATTTTTATATTAATAAAGGATATCATTTATTTTTTAGGTTGATGTCTTTTCATTTGATTCTTAAATCAAGCTTTATTTCCCAAGTAATACTGACCTGTATGACAAACAAAGCTGCAATTACCTTAATGTTGTCCTTGCCATCTACAAAGCTGCAGAAACGTCAGTGTAAAAATAATACAGATATTTTGCAGTTACAAAAGGATTTTTTTTTTTTTTTCTGAGGAAAATTCATGCAGGTTTATGTCATTAACTCAAATAAGCATTATTTCAGTAATACTGACCTTGTACAATAATGACATTGAAGCTGCAAGAATCTTGATTTCCATTGGCATCAGCAAAGGTCCAGGTAACTTGGGTGCTACCAATGTTAAAGAAATCTGTTGTTGAATGACTTTGAGAAATAATTCTCGGGACTTGTCCACTGTTGTCTATTGCAGTAGGTGCAGTAAAGAAGACTTGAGTACTCGTTTGACTTAATCCAACCTCCCGCTGGATATCCGCAGGGCATGTGGCAACAGGTGGCGTTCTATCAACTGATAGATAACATTTGGGAAGAATAAATGTACGAGGAGTCAGACTAATTTCAAATCTCTTCACAAGATTTTCACATTTTTACCTTCATACATGTGTCAATAGGAAATGTCCTTCCCTACATTTTCTCGATAATGAGACCCACAGTTTTCTGGAAGCTTCATAACATTTTAGTTGTATTATCCCCAGAGCTATCAAAGAGCTACTAATTATACCTCAAATAAAGTTATGGCCTCAAACGATTCTAGAGTTATATAGCAATGACAAATAACACTCAAATTCGGTGGGTAGCGTATACACATATATTAATAATTATATTAGGAACCAGAATTGTAAAATTGTAGTAATACAGTATGGATGTACTTTAAATTGACACCCAAAAGAGTCTAAAATTGGCCAGGTATGTATAGCAACAGTTCCTCTTAAAGACTTCTCAAGTTATAACCACATTCAAATTTTTCAGTTCTATTATCTATGACACAGTTCATATACCGTACATGTATGCAAACTTGTAAAGAACACTTGCAACACTACAGGATTGAACATAAAATGGTAGAGATATACAGTGCGTCCCAGAAAAGGCGAAACCGAGATTTATTGATGTTTTATCATAACTTAATCACATTTATAATTAATAAATGACACATATTTGGAAAGCTTAGATTCTCCTCTTTCATTTGATGCAACTTATTTTGATGCATATTTCACGCATGAGTGATTAAAAGCAATTTGAAAAGAGGAAACCGAAAAGTCGTTTGGCAGGCGGTATCTGAATTTCAAAGAGAAATCAAATTTCTAGAAAGTTGAATTCCTGCCCTTTCATATGACACCTCAATCAGGAAAAATGAGCAAGGAATCACAAAGTTCTGTTTGTTTAAAGTAGCCCTTTCATTTTCATAATTTTAGCAAACAAATTCATTTTCACTGGGTGCCTGCCGTAGCAAAAAGCAGAATTGACAAAAGACTTTACTCTGTTTCGTTGACAATTAGCCATGCATGAAGTCTTTCGTCTACGGCTGATTGTCAACGAAACGGAGTTAAGTCTTTTGTGAAGTTCGTTTGTTGATACGGCAGGCACCCAGTGAAAATGAATTCGTTTAATCAAATCATGGAAATGCAAACATTATTTTAAACAAACAGAACTTTGTTATTCCTAGCTCATTTTTCCTGAATGAGGTGTCATATGAAAGGGCAGAAACTCAACTTTCTAGAAATTTGATTTTCTCCTTAAAATTCAGATACCGCCCGCCAAACGACTTTTCGGCTTCCTCTCTTCAAATTGATTTTAATCACTCATACGTGAAATATGCATTATTATGAGTTGCATCAAATGAAAGAGGAGGATCTAACCTTTCCAAATATGTGTCATTTATCAATTAATATTGTGAGTAAGTTATGATAAAACATTGATAATTCTTGGTTTAGTTTTATCTGGGACGCACTGTACAAGGGGATTCTTCTGCAAAAGAATCAAACTTTTAGTTTTTTTGGATCAATTTTCTATTAAAAAAAAGAGATGATCATTAGATGTTTATTTTATATTTAATAAAGGATATCATTTATTTTTAGGTTGATGTCTTTTCATTTGATTCTTAAATCAAACTTTATTTCCCAAGTAATACTGACCTGTATGACAAACAAAGCTGCAATTACCTTAATGTTGTCCTTGCCATCTACAAAGCTGCAGAAACGTCAGTGTAAAACGATAATACAGATATTTTGCAGTTACAAAAGGATTTTTTTTTTTTTTCTGAGGAAAATTGATGCAGGTTTATGTCATTAACTCAAATAAGCATTATTTCAGTAATACTGACCTTGTACAATAATGACATTGAAGCTGCAAGAATCTTGATTTCCATTGGCATCAGCAAAGGTCCAGGTAACTTGGGTGCTACCAATGTTAAAGAAATCTGTTGTTGAATGACTTTGAGAAATAATTGTCGGGACTTGTCCACTGTTGTCTATTGCAGTAGGTGCAGTAAAGAAGACTTGAGTACTCGTTTGACTTAATCCAACCTCCCGCTGGATATCCGAAGGGCATGTGGCAACAGGTGGCGTTCTATCAACTGATAGATAACATTTGGGAAGAATAAATGTACGAGGAGTCAGACTAATTTCAAATCTCTTCACAAGATTTTCACATTTTTACCTTCATACATGTGTCCATAGGAAATGTCCTTCCCTACATTTTCTCGATAATGAGACCCACAGTTTTCTGGAAGCTTCATAACATTTTAGTTGTATTATCCCCAGAGCTATCAAAGAGCTGCTAATTATACCTCAATAAAGTTATGGCCTCAAACGATTCTAGAGTTATATAGCAATGACAAATAACACTCAAATTCGGTGGGTAGCATATACACATATATTATCAATTATATTAGGAACCAGAATTGTAAAATTGTAGTAATACAGTATGGATGTACTTTAAATTGACACCCAAAAGAGTCTAAAATTGGCCAGGTATTTATAGCAACAGTTCCTCTTAAAGACTTCTCAAGTTATAACCACATTCAAATTTTTCAGTTCTATTATCTATGACACAGTTCATATACCGTACATGTATGCAAACTTGTAAAGAACACTTGCAACACTACAGGATTGAACATAAAATGGTAGAGATATACAGTGCGTCCCAGAAAAAGCAAAACCGAGATTTATTGATGTTTTATCATAACTTAATCACATTTATAATTAATAAATGACACATATTTGGAAAGCTTAGATCCTCCTCTTTTATTTGATGCAACTCATTATGATGCCTATTTCATGCATGAGTAATTAAAAGCAATTTGAAAAGAGGAAACCGAAAAGTCGTTTGGCAGGCGGTATCTGAATTTCAAAGAGAAAATCAAATTTCTAGAAAGTTGAGTTCCTGCCCTTTCATATGACACCTCAATCAGGAAAATGAGCAAGGAATCACAAAGTTCTGTTTGTTTAAAGTAGCCCTTACATTTTCATAATTTTAGCAAACAAATTCATTTTCACTGGGTGCCTGCCGTAGCAAAAAGCAGAATTGACAAAAGACTTTACTCTGTTTCATTGACAATTAGCCATGCATGAAGTCTTTCGTCTACGGCTGATTGTCAACGAAACGGAGTTAAGTCTTTTGTGAAGTTCGTTTGTTGATACGGCAGGCACCAGTGAAACAATTCGTTTAATCAAATCATGGAAATGCAAGCATTACTTTAAACAAACAGAACTTTGTTATTCCTAGCTCATTTTTCCTGAATGAGGTGTCATATGAAAGGGCAGAAACTCAACTTTCTAGAAATTTGATTTTCTCCTTGAAATTCAGATACCGCCCGCCAAACGACTTTTCGGCTTCCTCTCTTCAAATTGATTTTAATCACTCATACGTGAAATATGCATTATTATGAGTTGCATCAAATGAAAGAGGAGGATCTAACCTTTCCAAATATGTGTCATTTATCAATTAATATTGTGAGTAAGTTATGATAAAACATTGATAATTCTTGGTTTAGTTTTATCTGGGACGCACTGTACAAGGGGATTCTTCTGCAAAAGAATCAAACTTTTAGTTTTTTTGGATCAAATTTTCTATTAAAAAAAAGAGATGATCATTAGATGTTTATTTTATATTTAATAAAGGATATCATTTATTTTTTAGGTTGATGTCTTTTCATTTGATTCTTAAATCAAACTTTATTTCCCAAGTAATACTGACCTGTATGACAAACAAAGCTGCAATTACCTTAATGTTGTCCTTGCCATCTACAAAGCTGCAGAAACGTCAGTGTAAAACGATAATACAGATATTTTGCAGTTACAAAAGGATTTTTTTTTTTTTTCTGAGGAAAATTCATGCAGGTTTATGTCATTAACTCAAATAAGCATTATTTCAGTAATACTGACCTTGTACAATAATGACATTGAAGCTGCAAGAATCTTGATTTCCATTGGCATCAGCAAAGGTCCAGGTAACTTGGGTGCTACCAATGTTAAAGAAATCTGTTGTTGAATGACTTTGAGAAATAATTGTCGGGACTTGTCCACTGTTGTCTATTGCAGTAGGTGCAGTAAAGAAGACTTGAGTACTCGTTTGACTTAATCCAACCTCCCGCTGGATATCCGCAGGGCATGTGGCAACAGGTGGCGTTCTATCAACTGATAGATAACATTTGGGAAGAATAAATGTACGAGGAGTCAGACTAATTTCAAATCTCTTCACAAGATTTTCACATTTTTACCTTCATACATGTGTCCATAGGAAATGTCCTTCCCTACATTTTCTCGATAATGAGACCCACAGTTTTCTGGAAGCTTCATAACATTTTAGTTGTATTATCCCCAGAGCTATCAAAGAGCTGCTAATTATACCTCAAATAAAGTTATGGCCTCAAACGATTCTAGAGTTATATAGCAATGACAAATAACACTCAAATTCGGTGGGTAGCATATACACATATATTATCAATTATATTAGGAACCAGAATTGTAAAATTGTAGTAATGCAGTATGGATGTACTTTAAATTGACACCCAAAAGAGTCTAAAATTGGCCAGGTATTTATAGCAACAGTTCCTCTTAAAGACTTCTCAAGTTATAACCACATTCAAATTTTTCAGTTCTATTATCTATGACACAGTTCATATACCGTACATGTATGCAAACTTGTAAAGAACACTTGCAACACTACAGGATTGAACATAAAATGGTAGAGATATACAGTGCGTCCCAGAAAAAGCGAAACCGAGATTTATTGATGTTTTATCATAACTTAATCACATTTATAATTAATAAATGACACATATTTGGAAAGCTTAGATCCTCCTCTTTCATTTGATGCAACTCATTATGATGCATATTTCACGTATAAGTAATTAAAAGCAATTTGAAAAAAGGAAACCGAAAAGTCGTTTGGCAGGCGGTATCTGAATTTCAAAGAGAAAATCAAATTTCTAGAAAGTTGAGTTCCTGCCCTTTCATATGACACCTCAATCAGGAAAAATGAGCAAGGAATCACAAAGTTCTGTTTGTTTAAAGTAGCCCTTACATTTTCATAATTTTAGCAAACAAATTCATTTTCACTGGGTGCCTGCCGTAGCAAAAAGCAGAATTGACAAAAGACTTTACTCTGTTTCGTTGACAATTAGCCATGCATGAAGTCTTTCGTCTACGGCTGATTGTCAACGAAATGGAGTTAAGTCTTTTGTGAAGTTCGTTTGTTGATACGGCAGGCACCCAGTGAAAATGAATTCGTTTAATCAAATCATGGAAATGCAAGCATTATTTTAAACAAACAGAACTTTGTTATTCCTAGCTCATTTTTCCTGAATAAGGTGTCATATGAAAGGGCAGAAACTCAACTTTCTAGAAATTTGATTTTCTCCTTAAAATTCAGATACCGCCCGCCAAACGACTTTTCGGCTTCCTCTCTTCAAATTGATTTTAATCACTCATACGTGAAATATGCATTATTATGAGTTGCATCAAATGAAAGAGGAGGATCTAACCTTTCCAAATATGTGTCATTTATCAATTATAATTGTGAGTAAGTTATGATAAAACATTGATAATTCTTGGTTTAGTTTTATCTGGGACGCACTGTACAAGGGGATTCTTCTGCAAAAGAATCAAACTTTTAGTTTTTTTGGATCAAATTTACTATTAAAAAAAAGAGATGATCATTAGATGTTTATTTTATATTTAATAAAGGATATCATTTATTTTTTAGGTTGATGTCTTTTCATTTGATTCTTAAATCAAACTTTATTTCCCAAGTAATACTGACCTGTATGACAAACAAAGCTGCAATTACCTTAATGTTGTCCTTGCCATCTACAAAGCTGCAGAAACGTCAGTGTAAAACGATAATACAGATATTTTGCAGTTACAAAAGGATTTTTTTTTTTTTTCTGAGGAAAATTGATGCAGGTTTATGTCATTAACTCAAATAAGCATTATTTCAGTAATACTGACCTTGTACAATAATGACATTGAAGCTGCAAGAATCTTGATTTCCATTGGCATCAGCAAAGGTCCAGGTAACTTGGGTGCTACCAATGTTAAAGAAATCTGTTGTTGAATGACTTTGAGAAATAATTGTCGGGACTTGTCCACTGTTGTCTATTGCAGTAGGTGCAGTAAAGAAGACTTGAGTACTCGTTTGACTTAATCCAACCTCCCGCTGGATATCCGCAGGGCATGTGGCAACAGGTGGCGTTCTATCAACTGATAGATAACATTTGGGAAGAATAAATGTACGAGGAGTCAGACTAATTTCAAATCTCTTCACAAGATTTTCACATTTTTACCTTCATACATGTGTCCATAGGAAATGTCCTTCCCTACATTTTCTCGATAATGAGACCCACAGTTTTCTGGAAGCTTCATAACATTTTAGTTGTATTATCCCCAGAGCTATCAAAGAGCTGCTAATTATACCTCAAATAAAGTTATGGCCTCAAACGATTCTAGAGTTATATAGCAATGACAAATAACACTCAAATTCGGTGGGTAGCATATACACATATATTATCAATTATATTAGGAACCAGAATTGTAAAATTGTAGTAATACAGTATGGATGTACTTTAAATTGACACCCAAAAGAGTCTAAAATTGGCCAGGTATTTATAGCAACAGTTCCTCTTAAAGACTTCTCAAGTTATAACCACATTCAAATTTTTCAGTTCTATTATCTATGACACAGTTCATATACCGTACATGTATGCAAACTTGTAAAGAACACTTGCAACACTACAGGATTGAACATAAAATGGTAGAGATATACAGTGCGTCCCATAAAAAGCAAAACCGAGATTTATTGATGTTTTATCATAACTTAATCACATTTATAATTAATAAATGACACATATTTGGAAAGCTTAGATCCTCCTCTTTTATTTGATGCAACTCATTATGATGCCTATTTCATGCATGAGTAATTAAAAGCAATTTGAAAAGAGGAAACCGAAAAGTCGTTTGGCAGGCGGTATCTGAATTTCAAAGAGAAAATCAAATTTCTAGAAAGTTGAGTTCCTGCCCTTTCATATGACACCTCAATCAGGAAAAATGAGCAAGGAATCACAAAGTTCTGTTTGTTTAAAGTAGCCCTTACATTTTCATAATTTTAGCAAACAAATTCATTTTCACTGGGTGCCTGCCGTAGCAAAAAGCAGAATTGACAAAAGACTTTACTCTGTTTCATTGACAATTAGCCATGCATGAAGTCTTTCGTCTACGGCTGATTGTCAACGAAACGGAGTTAAGTCTTTTGTGAAGTTCGTTTGTTGATACGGCAGGCACCCAGTGAAACAAATTCGTTTAATCAAATCATGGAAATGCAAGCATTACTTTAAACAAACAGAACTTTGTTATTCCTAGCTCATTTTTCCTGAATGAGGTGTCATATGAAAGGGCAGAAACTCAACTTTCTAGAAATTTGATTTTCTCCTTGAAATTCAGATACCGCCCGCCAAACGACTTTTCGGCTTCCTCTCTTCAAATTGATTTTAATCACTCATACGTGAAATATGCATTATTATGAGTTGCATCAAATGAAAGAGGAGGATCTAACCTTTCCAAATATGTGTCATTTATCAATTATAATTGTGAGTAAGTTATGATAAAACATTGATAATTCTTGGTTTAGTTTTATCTAGGACGCACTGTACAAGGGGATTCTTCTGCAAAAGAATCAAACTTTTAGTTTTTTTGGATCAAATTTACTATTAAAAAAAATAGATGATCATTAGATGTTTATTTTATATTTAATAAAGGATATCATTTATTTTTTAGGTTGATGTCTTTTCATTTGATTCTTAAATCAAACTTTATTTCCCAAGTAATACTGACCTGTATGACAAACAAAGCTGCAATTACCTTAATGTTGTCCTTGCCATCGACAAAGCTGCAGAAATGTCAGTGTAAAACGATAATACAGATATTTTGCAGTTACAAAAGGAGTTTTTTTTTTTTTCTGAGGAAAATTCATGCAGGTTTATGTCATTAACTCAAATAAGCATTATTTCAGTAATACTGACCTTGTACAATAATGACATTGAAGCTGCAAGAATCTTGATTTCCATTGGCATCAGCAAAGGTCCAGGTAACTTGGGTGCTACCAATGTTAAAGAAATCTGTTGTTGAATGACTTTGAGAAGTAACTGTCGGGACTTGTCCACTGTTGTCTATTGCAGTAGGTGCAGTAAAGAAGACTTGAGTACTCGTTTGACCTAATCCAACCTCCCGCACGATATCCGCAGGGCATGTGGCAACAGGTGGCGTTCTATCAACTGATAGATAACATTTGGGAAGAATAAATGTACAAGAAGTCAGACTTATTTCAAATCTCATCACAAGATTTTCACATTTTTACCTTCATACATGTGTCCATAGGAAATGTCCTTCCCTACATTTTCTCGATAATGAGACCCACAGTTTTCTGGAAGCTTAACATTTTAGTTGTATTATCCCCAGAGCTATCAAAGAGCTGCTAATTATACCTCAAATAAAGTTATGGCCTCAAACGATTCTAGAGTTATATAGCAATGACAAATCACACTAAAATTTGGTGGGTAGCATATACACATACTGTATATTATCAGTTATATTAGGAACCAGGATTGTAAAATTGTAGCAATATTGTATGAATTAATTTAGTTTAAAATGGCAGAGAATGTGTCTTGCAAAGAACTACATGAAAAACATATCATAATTATGCAACTGATTGAGCTATAAAAAACTGAATGGCTATGCATATATAACAACATAGGCTCTAAAATATCTTACCAAGTTTAAAAGTAAGAAGAATCAAAATATGGAAATAATAATCTATGCTACAATTAATATAATGCAAGCATGCATTATACAGATGTATGCCTCCAGAATTCAATCTCGATGAATGGATCGATGCATAAAAAGGTTTTAAAAAAATACTAAACAATGCTAACCATGAATTCTCCGAAGAATAAACATAGTAAAAACTGAGAAGAAACTGTTCATCAAAAGACCCAAACAAGAGTTTTTTATATCCAAATACTATTTCATTTAACGCAGCTGATTATTAAAAATATTATTCCACATTTTGGTACACAGGTATAACAAGTTGGACAAATTTTGTATGTCATCGAAAAATGTCTGTTTTTGTACCTGCTCACATGCTTGTGTTCTGCATGAACTGTTTCATCAACTAGATATTCACTTTTCACTATTGGTCTTATTATCCATCAAAATAACCAACCTATTTAAATGAATAGTGCTATGGTGATGACACATACATTTTATACATAAACACTGTAATTAAATAGGTAGAATATCAGGAACTAGGCTCCAAGAATGTAGTAATACAGTATTGATGTACTTTAAATTGACACCCAAAAGAGTCTAAAATTGGCCATGTATGTACATGTATAGCAACAGTTACTCTTAATGTCTTCCCATTATAACCACATTCAACTTTTTCAGTTCTATAATGTATGGAAAATTTCATATACATGTATGCAAGCTTGTAAAGAACACTTGCAACACTACAGGATTGAAACATAAAATGGTAGAGATATACAAGGTGATTCTTCTGCAAAAGAATCAAACTTTTAGTTTTTTTGGATCAAATTAACTATTAAAAAAAGAGATGATCATTAGATGTTCTATTCTAATTTATAAAGGATATTATTTATGTTTTAGATTGATGTCTTTATGTTCAATTCTTGAATCAAACTTTATTTTTAGATGTTCTATTCTATATTTATAAAGGATGTCATTTATGTTTTAGGTTGATGTCTTTATATTCAATTCTTGAATCAAACTTTATTTCCCATGTAATACTGACCTGTATGACAAACAAAGCTGCAATTACCTTAATGTTGTCCTTGCCATCTACAAAGCTGCAGAAACGTCAGTGTAAACCGATAATACAGATATTTTGCAGTTACAAAAGGATTTTTTTTTTTCTGAGGAAAATCCATGCAGGTTTATGTCATTAACTCAAATAAGCATTATTTCAGTAATACTGACCTTGTACAATAATGACATTGAAGCTGCAAGAATCTTGATTTCCATTGGCATCAGCAAAGGTCCAGGTAACTTGGGTGCTACCAATGTTAAAGAAATCTGTTGTTGAATGACTTTGAGAAGTAACTGTCGGGACTTGTCCACTGTTGTCTATTGCAGTAGGTGCAGTAAAGAAGACTTGAGTACTCGTTTGACCTAATCCAACCTCCCGCACGATATCCGCAGGGCATGTGGCAACAGGTGGCGTTCTATCAACTGATAGATAACATTTGGGAAGAATAAATGTACAAGAAGTCAGACTTATTTCAAATCTCATCACAAGATTTTCACATTTTTACCTTCATACATGTGTCCATAGGAAATGTCCTTCCCTACATTTTCTCGATAATGAGACCCACAGTTTTCTGGAAGCTTAACATTTTAGTTGTATTATCCCCAGAGCTATCAAAGAGCTGCTAATTATACCTCAAATAAAGTTATGGCCTCAAACGATTCTAGAGTTATATAGCAATGACAAATCACACTAAAATTTGGTGGGTAGCATATACACATACTGTATATTATCAGTTATATTAGGAACCAGGATTGTAAAATTGTAGCAATATTGTATGAATTAATTTAGTTTAAAATGGCAGAGAATGTGTCTTGCAAAGAACTACATGAAAAACATATCATAATTATGCAACTGATTGAGCTATAAAAAACTGAATGGCTATGCATATATAACAACATAGGCTCTAAAATATCTTACCAAGTTTAAAAGTAAGAAGAATCAAAATATGGAAATAATAATCTATGCTACAATTAATATAATGCAAGCATGCATTATACAGATGTATGCCTCCAGAATTCAATCTCGATGAATGGATCGATGCATAAAAAGGTTTTTAAAAAATACTAAACAATGCTAACCATGAATTCTCCGAAGAATAAACATAGTAAAAACTGAGAAGAAACTGTTCATCAAAAGACCCAAACAAGAGTTTTTTATATCCAAATACTATTTCATTTAACGCAGCTGATTATTAAAAATATTATTCCACATTTTGGTACACAGGTATAACAAGTTGGACAAATTTTGTATGTCATCGAAAAATGTCTGTTTTTGTACCTGCTCACATGCTTGTGTTCTGCATGAACTGTTTCATCAACTAGATATTCACTTTTCACTATTGGTCTTATTATCCATCAAAATAACCAACCTATTTAAATGAATAGTGCTATGGTGATGACACATACATTTTATACATAAACACTGTAATTAAATAGGTAGAATATCAGGAACTAGGCTCCAAGAATGTAGTAATACAGTATTGATGTACTTTAAATTGACACCCAAAAGAGTCTAAAATTGGCCATGTATGTACATGTATAGCAACAGTTACTCTTAATGTCTTCCCATTATAACCACATTCAACTTTTTCAGTTCTATAATGTATGGAAAATTTCATATACATGTATGCAAGCTTGTAAAGAACACTTGCAACACTACAGGATTGAAACATAAAATGGTAGAGATATACAAGGTGATTCTTCTGCAAAAGAATCAAACTTTTAGTTTTTTTGGATCAAATTAACTATTAAAAAAAGAGATGATCATTAGATGTAGGCCTGAGTCATGTCGGGATTTTCATAAACCGGGTCCCGACGGCCTTGCACCGGTCGGGACCCGGTGTCCCGAAATCAGCTCGCAGGATTTGTCACTTGCCTCTATAAAAAGCGCATATCATCAGTATGTCCCTTAAAAGTGACATTTTTATCAGTCAAATAAATCAACACATGCATACCTCGGCACAGATTGGTATATTCTTCCATTTGACATTATATATTCATCCATGATTGGCGATGTTTAGTGCCATTATCGTGCCTCTAAAAGTAAAAAAACTCGAGCAAAAATATAAAGACTACAATCGAGCCGCCATTTTGATTTATGCAGGTTGAATAAATCTTGTCAAAAAATATGAATGTTAGAATAATAAAACGGCTTTCTAAAAAATTCTTCTGTACAATATACCGATCATATAATATTTTAAAGACAAAAATAAATATTTATCTCTTATTTTAAACATCGCATGCTTTTTTTTAAAAGCTGAAAATTACTTGGTAATCACAAGAAGTTTCGATACGATCGCTGTTGCAAGGCAAGTTCAGACTAGTCTCGGAAAAATGCGCAGTGCTCCTCGTTATCTGTAATGCGTGCCAGAACGAACCCAAACAAAGACGTGATCGTAACGAGAAAAAAATCATTAAAAACTACGAGAGCACAATTGGAATGATATACTGCTCGAAATTACCATAATCAGATACATAACTTGGACAAAGAATACAATAGTTTTCCAAGAAAAGCCACATAAACAGTGATATTTAATGAGTTACTATAGGTACAATCATTATCGGAATGGCCTGCTGCAAATACTCGAATCCTTTGTTATACTGCTTTTTACCGTAGAGGGCGGTATTTGCCTCGTGTTCAATTTAAACACGTTTAGATATATTGCAGCAGGCCATTCCGATAATGATTGTACCTATAGTAACTCATTAAATATCACTATTTATGTGGCTTTTCTTGGAAAACTATTGTATTCTTCCTCCAAGTTATGTATCTGCTTACGATAATTTTGAGTAGTTGTCTTTCCAATTGTGCTCTCGTAGTTTTTAATGATTTTTTTTCTCGTTACGATCACGTCTTTGTTTGGGTTCGTTCTGGCACGCATTATAGCTATAACAAGGAGCACTGCGCATTTTTCCGAGACTAGTCTGAACTTGCATTGCAACAGCTATCCGTATCGAAACTTCTTGTGATTACCAAGTCATTTTCAGCTTTTAAAAGAAGAATGCGGTGTTCAAAATCAAAGAAAAAATATATATTTTGTCTTTTAAAAATTATTCGATCGGTATGTTGTAAAGAAGTACTTTTTAGAAAGTCGTTTTATTATTCAAACATTAATGTTTCTTTCAACCTGATTTATTAATTCTGCCGAGAGACCCGGCCAGTACTAACTAGCTAGCAGCTGGCAACAACAACCCCATGGGGCGAACTGCTTTGCAACCCATATTTATATCAGCAGTTCGGATCGATTCTGGATGAGCTAGAATACGATTGGTAACAATTAAATACTTAAGTTTTAGGGTGGATTGATTTTAGTGGTGTCCAAAACTGCAATTTCTTATATATTTCATTATTTTTTTCGGAGCACCGGTTCTCAAAAAACGAAACCGGGACCCGACGGCAACGGTCGGGTCCCGTGTGATCGACCGTACCGACTCAAGCCTAATTAGATGTTCTATTCTAATTTATAAAGGATATTATTTATGTTTTAGATTGATGTCTTTACGTTCAATTCTTGAATCAAACTTTATTTTTAGATGTTCTATTCTATATTTATAAAGGATGTCATTTATGTTTTAGGTTGATGTCTTTATATTCAATTCTTGAATCAAACTTTATTTCCCATGTAATACTGACCTGTATGACAAACAAAGCTGCAATTACCTTAATGTTGTCCTTGCCATCTACAAAGCTGCAGAAACGTCAGTGTAAACCGATAATACAGATATTTTGCAGTTACAAAAGGATTTTTTTTTTTCTGAGGAAAATCCATGCAGGTTTATGTCATTAACTCAAATAAGCATTATTTCAGTAATACTGACCTTGTACAATAATGACATTGAAGCTGCAAGAATCTTGATTTCCATTGGCATCAGCAAAGGTCCAGGTAACTTGGGTGCTACCAATGTTAAAGAAATCTGTTGTTGAATGACTTTGAGAAGTAACTGTCGGGACTTGTCCACTGTTGTCTATTGCAGTAGGTGCAGTAAAGAAGACTTGAGTACTCGTTTGACCTAATCCAACCTCCCGCACGATATCCGCAGGGCATGTGGCAACAGGTGGCGTTCTATCAACTGATAGATAACATTTGGGAAGAATAAATGTACAAGAAGTCAGACTTATTTCAAATCTCATCACAAGATTTTCACATTTTTACCTTCATACATGTGTCCATAGGAAATGTCCTTCCCTACATTTTCTCGATAATGAGACCCACAGTTTTCTGGAAGCTTAACATTTTAGTTGTATTATCCCCAGAGCTATCAAAGAGCTGCTAATTATACCTCAAATAAAGTTATGGCCTCAAACGATTCTAGAGTTATATAGCAATGACAAATCACACTAAAATTTGGTGGGTAGCATATACACATACTGTATATTATCAGTTATATTAGGAACCAGGATTGTAAAATTGTAGCAATATTGTATGAATTAATTTAGTTTAAAATGGCAGAGAATGTGTCTTGCAAAGAACTACATGAAAAACATATCATAATTATGCAACTGATTGAGCTATAAAAAACTGAATGGCTATGCATATATAACAACATAGGCTCTAAAATATCTTACCAAGTTTAAAAGTAAGAAGAATCAAAATATGGAAATAATAATCTATGCTACAATTAATATAATGCAAGCATGCATTATACAGATGTATGCCTCCAGAATTCAATCTCGATGAATGGATCGATGCATAAAAAGGTTTTTAAAAAATACTAAACAATGCTAACCATGAATTCTCCGAAGAATAAACATAGTAAAAACTGAGAAGAAACTGTTCATCAAAAGACCCAAACAAGAGTTTTTTATATCCAAATACTATTTCATTTAACGCAGCTGATTATTAAAAATATTATTCCACATTTTGGTACACAGGTATAACAAGTTGGACAAATTTTGTATGTCATCGAAAAATGTCTGTTTTTGTACCTGCTCACATGCTTGTGTTCTGCATGAACTGTTTCATCAACTAGATATTCACTTTTCACTATTGGTCTTATTATCCATCAAAATAACCAACCTATTTAAATGAATAGTGCTATGGTGATGACACATACATTTTATACATAAACACTGTAATTAAATAGGTAGAATATCAGGAACTAGGCTCCAAGAATGTAGTAATACAGTATTGATGTACTTTAAATTGACACCCAAAAGAGTCTAAAATTGGCCATGTATGTACATGTATAGCAACAGTTACTCTTAATGTCTTCCCATTATAACCACATTCAACTTTTTCAGTTCTATAATGTATGGAAAATTTCATATACATGTATGCAAGCTTGTAAAGAACACTTGCAACACTACAGGATTGAAACATAAAATGGTAGAGATATACAAGGTGATTCTTCTGCAAAAGAATCAAACTTTTAGTTTTTTTGGATCAAATTAACTATTAAAAAAAGAGATGATCATTAGATGTTCTATTCTAATTTATAAAGGATATTATTTATGTTTTAGATTGATGTCTTTACGTTCAATTCTTGAATCAAACTTTATTTTTAGATGTTCTATTCTATATTTATAAAGGATGTCATTTATGTTTTAGGTTGATGTCTTTATATTCAATTCTTGAATCAAACTTTATTTCCCATGTAATACTGACCTGTATGACAAACAAAGCTGCAATTACCTTAATGTTGTCCTTGCCATCTACAAAGCTGCAGAAACGTCAGTGTAAACCGATAATACAGATATTTTGCAGTTACAAAAGGATTTTTTTTTTTCTGAGGAAAATCCATGCAGGTTTATGTCATTAACTCAAATAAGCATTATTTCAGTAATACTGACCTTGTACAATAATGACATTGAAGCTGCAAGAATCTTGATTTCCATTGGCATCAGCAAAGGTCCAGGTAACTTGGGTGCTACCAATGTTAAAGAAATCTGTTGTTGAATGACTTTGAGAAGTAACTGTCGGGACTTGTCCACTGTTGTCTATTGCAGTAGGTGCAGTAAAGAAGACTTGAGTACTCGTTTGACCTAATCCAACCTCCCGCACGATATCCGCAGGGCATGTGGCAACAGGTGGCGTTCTATCAACTGATAGATAACATTTGGGAAGAATAAATGTACGAGGAGTCAGACTAATTTCAAATCTCTTCACAAGATTTTCACATTTTTACCTTCATACATGTGTCCATAGGAAATGTCCTTCCCTACATTTTCTCGATAATGAGACCCACAGTTTTCTGGAAGCTTCATAACATTTTAGTTGTATTATCCCCAGAGCTATCAAAGAGCTGCTAATTATACCTCAAATAAAGTTATGGCCTCAAATGATTCTAGAGTTATATAGCAATGACAAATAACACTAACATTCGGTGGGTAGCATATACACATACTGTATATTATCAGTTATATTAGGAACCAGGATTGTAAAATTGTAGCAATATTGTATGAATTAATTTAGTTTAAAATGGCAGAGAATGTGTCTTGCAAAGAACTACATGAAAAACATATCATAATTATGCAACTGATTGAGCTATAAAAAACTGAATGGCTATGCATATATAACAACATAGGCTCTAAAATATCTTACCAAGTTTAAAAGTAAGAAGAATCAAAATATGGAAATAATAATCTATGCTACAATTAATATAATGCAAGCATGCATTATACAGATGTATGCCTCCAGAATTCAATCTCGATGAATGGATCGATGCATAAAAAGGTTTTTAAAAATACTAAACAATGCTAACCATGAATGCTCGAAGAATAAACATAGTAAAAACTGAGAAGAAACTGTTCATCAAAAGACCCAAACAAGAGTTTTTTATATCCAAATACTATTTCATTAAACGCAGCTGATTATTAGAAATATTATTCCACATTTTGGTACACAGGTATAACAAGTTGGACAAATTTTGTATGTCATCAAAAAATGTCTGTTTTTGTACCTGCTCACATGCTTGTGTTCTGCATGAACTGTTTCATCAACTAGATATTCACTATTCACTATTGGTCTTATTATCCATCAAAATAACCAACCTATTTAAATGAATAGTGCAATGGTGATGACACATACATTTTATACATAAACACTGTAATTAAATAGGTAGAATATCAGGAACCAGGCTCCAAGAATGTAGTAATACAGTATTGATGTACTTTAAATTGACACCCAAAAGAGTCTAAAATTGGCCATGTATGTACATGTATAGCAACAGTTACTCTTAATGTCTTCCCATTATAACCACATTCAACTTTTTCAGTTCTATAATGTATGAAAAATTTCATATACATGTATGCAAGCTTGTAAAGAACACTTGCAACACTACAGGATTGAAACATAAAATGGTAGATATATACAAGGTGATTCTTCTGCAAAAGAATCAAACTTTTAGTTTTTTTGGATCAAATTAACTATTAAAAAAAGAGATGATCATTAGATGTTCTATTCTAATTTATAAAGGATATCATTTATGTTTTAGATTGATGTCTTTACATTCAATTCTTGAATCAAACTTTATTTTTAGATGTTCTATTCTATATTTATAAAGGATGTCATTTAAGTTTTAGGTTGATGTCTTCATATTCAATTCTTGAATCAAACTTTATTTCCCAAGTAATACTGACCTGTATGACAAACAAAGCTGCAATTACCTTAATGTTGTCCTTGCCATCTACAAAGCTGCAGAAACGTCAGTGTAAACCGATAATACAGATATTTTGCAGTTACAAAAGGATTTTTTTTTTCTGAGGAAAATCCATGCAGGTTTATGTCATTAACTCAAATAAGCATTATTTCAGTAATACTGACCTTGTACAATAATGACATTGAAGCTGCAAGAATCTTGATTTCCATTGGCATCAGCAAAGGTCCAGGTAACTTGGGTGCTACCAATGTTAAAGAAATCTGTTGTTGAATGACTTTGAGAAGTAACTGTCGGGACTTGTCCACTGTTGTCTATTGCAGTAGGTGCAGTAAAGAAGACTTGAGTACTCGTTTGACCTAATCCAACCTCCCGCACGATATCCGCAGGGCATGTGGCAACAGGTGGCGTTCTATCAACTGATAGATAACATTTGGGAAGAATAAATGTACGAGGAGTCAGACTAATTTCAAATCTCTTCACAAGATTTTCACATTTTTACCTTCATACATGTGTCCATAGGAAATGTCCTTCCCTACATTTTCTCGATAATGAGACCCACAGTTTTCTGGAAGCTTCATAACATTTTAGTTGTATTATCCCCAGAGCTATCAAAGAGCTGCTAATTATACCTCAAATAAAGTTATGGCCTCAAACGATTCTAGAGTTATATAGCTATGACAAATCACACTAAAATTCGGTGGGTAGCATATACACATATATTATCAGTTATATTAGGAACCAGGATTGTAAAATTGTAGCAATATTGTATGAATTAATTTAGTTTAAAATGGGAGAGAATGTGTCTTGCAAAGAACTACATGAAAAACATATCATAATTATGCAACTGATTGAGCTATAAAAAACTGAATGGCTATGCATATATAACAACATAGGCTCTAAAATATCTTACCAAGTTTAAAAGTAAGAAGAATCAAAATATGGAAATAATAATCTATGCTACAATCAATATAATGCAAGCATGCATTATACAGATGTATGCCTCCAGAATTCAATCTCGATGAATGGATCGATGCATAAAAAGGTTTTTAAAAAATACTAAACAATGCTAACCATGAATGCTCGAAGAATAAACATAGTAAAAACTGAGAAGAAACTGTTCATCAAAAGACCCAAACAAGAGTTTTTTATATCCAAATACTATTTCATTAAACGCAGCTGATTATTAGAAATATTATTCCACATTTTGGTACACAGGTATAACAAGTTGGACAAATTTTGTATGTCATCGAAAAATGTCTGTTTTTGTACCTGCTCACATGCTTGTGTTCTGCATGAACTGTTTCATCAACTAGATATTCACTATTCACTATTGGTCTTATTATCCATCAAAATAACCAACCTATTTAAATGAATAGTGCAATGGTGATGACACATACATTTTATACATAAACACTGTAATTAAATAGGTAGAATATCAGGAACCAGGCTCCAAGAATGTAGTAATACAGTATTGATGTACTTTAAATTGACACCCAAAAGAGTCTAAAATTGGCCATGTATGTACATGTATAGCAACAGTTACTCTTAATGTCTTCCCATTATAACCACATTCAACTTTTTCAGTTCTATAATGTATGAAAAATTTCATATACATGTATGCAAGCTTGTAAAGAACACTTGCAACACTACAGGATTGAAACATAAAATGGTAGATATATACAAGGTGATTCTTCTGCAAAAGAATCAAACTTTTAGTTTTTTTGGATCAAATTAACTATTAAAAAAAGAGATGATCATTAGATGTTCTATTCTAATTTATAAAGGATATCATTTATGTTTTAGATTGATGTCTTTACATTCAATTCTTGAATCAAACTTTATTTTTAGATGTTCTATTCTATATTTATAAAGGATGTCATTTATGTTTTAGGTTGATGTCTTTATATTCAATTCTTGAATCAAACTTTATTTCCCAAGTAATACTGACCTGTATGACAAACAAAGCTGCAATTACCTTAATGTTGTCCTTGCCATCTACAAAGCTGCAGAAACGTCAGTGTAAACCGATAATACAGATATTTTGCAGTTACAAAAGGATTTTTTTTTCTGAGGAAAATCCATGCAGGTTTATGTCATTAACTCAAATAAGCATTATTTCAGTAATACTGACCTTGTACAATAATGACATTGAAGCTGCAAGAATCTTGATTTCCATTGGCATCAGCAAAGGTCCAGGTAACTTGGGTGCTACCAATGTTAAAGAAATCTGTTGTTGAATGACTTTGAGAAGTAATTGTCGGGACTTGTCCACTGTTGTCTATTGCAGTAGGTGCAGTAAAGAAGACTTGAGTACTCGTTTGACCTAATCCAACCTCCCGCACGATATCCGCAGGGCATGTGGCAACAGGTGGCGTTCTATCAACTGATAGATAACATTTGGGAAGAATAAATGTACAAGAAGTCAGACTTATTTCAAATCTTTTCACAAGATTTTCACATTTTTACCTTCATACATGTGTCCATAGAAAATGTCTTTCCCTACATTTTCTCGGTAATGAGACCCACAGTTTTCTGGAAGCTTAACATTTTAGTTGTATTATCCCCAGAGCTATCAAAGAGCTGCTAATTATACCTCAAATAAAGTTATGGCCTCAAACGATTCTAGAGTTATATAGCAATGACAAATCACACTAAAATTCGGTGGGTAGCATATACACATATATTATCAGTTATATTAGGAACCAGGATTGTAAAATTGTAGCAATATTGTATGAATTAATTTAGTTTAAAATGGCAGAGAATGTGTCTTGCAAAGAACTACATGAAAAACATATCATAATGATGCAACTGATTGAGCTATAAAAAACTGAATGGCTATGCATATATAACAACATAGGCTCTAAAATATCTTACCAAGTTTAAAAGTAAGAAGAATCAAAATATGGAAATAATAATCTATGCTACAATTAATATAATGCAAGCATGCATTATACAGATGTATGCCTCCAGAATTCAATCTCGATGAATGGATCAATGCATAAAAAGGTTTTTAAAAAATACTAAACAATGCTAACCATGAATGCTCGAAGAATAAACATAGTAAAAACTGAGAAGAAACTGTTCATCAAAAGACCCAAATAAGAGTTTTTTATATCCAAATACTATTTCATTAAACGCAGCTGATTATTAGAAATATTATTCCACATTTTGGTACACAGGTATAACAAGTTGGACAAATTTTGTATGTCATCGAAAAATGTCTTTGTTTGTACCTGCTCACATGCTTGTGTTCTACATGAACTGTTTCATCAACTAGATATTCACTACCGGTATGCACTATTGGTCTTATTATCCCCAAAACTAACCAACCTATTTCATTGAATGGAGCTATTGTGATGACTCATACATTTTATACATGAACACTGTAATCTAATAGGTAGAATATCAGGAACCAGGCTTCAAGAATGTAGTAATACAGTATTGATGTACTTTAAATTGACACCCAAAAGAGTCTAAAATTGGCCATGTACACTGTATGTATAGCAACAGTTACTCTAATGTCTTCCCAAGTTATAACCACATTCAACTTTTTCAGTTCTATAATCTATGACACAGTTCATGTACATGTATGCAAGCTTTTAAAGAACACTTGCAACACTACAGGATTGAAACATAAACTGGTAGATATATACAAGGTGATTCTTCTGCAAAAGAATCAAACTTTTAGTTTTTTTGGATCAAATTAACTATTAAAAAAAGAGATGATCATTAGATGTTTTATTTTTTATTTATAAAGGATATCATTTATTTTTTTAGGTTGATGTCTTTACATTCAATTCTTAAATCAAACTTTATTTCCCAAGTAATACTGACCTGTATGACAAACAAAGCTGCAATTACCTTAATATATTCCTTGCCATCTACAAAGCTGCAGAAACATCAGTGTAAACCGATAATACAGATATTTTGCAGTTACAAAAGGATTTTTTTTTTAATTTCTGAGGAAAATCCATGCAGGTTTATGTCATTAACTCAAATAAGCATTATTTAAGTAACACTGACCTTGTACAATATTGACATTGAAGCTGCAAGAATCTTGATTTCCACTGGCATCAGCAAAGGTCCAGGTAACTTGGGTGTTACCAATGGTAAAGAAATCCGTTGTTGCATGAGTTTGAGAAGTAATTGTCGGGGCTAGTCCACTGTTGTCTATTGCAGTAGGTGCAGTAAAGAAGACTTGAATACTCGTTTGACCTAATCCAACCTCCCGCTGGATATCCGCAGGGCATGTGGCAACAGGTGGCGTTCTATCAACTGAAAGATAAAATTTGAGAATAATAAATAATTGAGGAGTCAACCAATTTCAAATCTTACTCAGTAAGCTACTGAATTGATTTGTGGCATCTGCCTTGCACAATCACATTGATTCATATGGTTTGCTCTGTACTAACCAACATGAGTTTACGGCAGGAAGAAGTTGCGTGACCCAATCGGTTAATGTATTACACAACTGGAGTTCTTCCATGGACAAGAGACACATACCTGCCAACATTTGAAAATAAGAATTAGGAATTTTTAGCACGATATGCCTTTGAAAATAAGAAATCGCACTTGCAGCGGCAGTGTATTATGGCAATACGCAGTAAATCTGTACCAAAAAGCGAATAAAAATTTGCTGCTCGATCATGCAGCCATTCAATGCACATAATACATGAACTCTGAAATCGCAGCACATTATAAAACAAGCTTAACTTGGCTTTAGCACTAAATAAATGTATTAAAAAATTTATTTAAAAAAATTATTTTAAAAAAAAAATTGAAATTTTGAAAATTCGGAATATCCAGATTTTCAGGTCCTAGAAATCCCCCGAAACAGAATATTCCGGATTATTCGGAAGGGTTGGCAGGTATGGAGACATCAAACAAGAATAGATGCTGTGTTCCTTGATATTTCAAATGCCTTTGACAAAATGCCTCACCCTGTCTTGCTCTCTAAACTAGCTGTAGATTTCAATATCCAGGGTCAATTGTGGCACTGGATATGTTCATTTTCCTCTGGGCAGATTCAACGTGTTATTTTCATGGGCTCTACCTCCAATCAGGGGTACCCCCAAGGGAGTGTCCTTGAACCAAAGCTGTTCAACTTATTTGTCAACGACTTGCCTCTCTCAGATTTTCCCAAATGTGTTCTCTTTGCTGATGATGTACTCCGATTGATGAAGTCCAATTCTAAGATGATCTAAATGCTCTGCATTTTTGGGCCCATAGGAATAACATGATATTCAACGCAGCAAAGACTAAGATTATGCATGTGACAGAAAAAAATTGTGCCATTGATTCGCTAAAAAGTAAAAGAAGGGACTGTTAAGGAGCTGCCGCGCAACGCAACTCCGCATCCAGCCGAAGTTGCAATTTCGCATTACAATGTACATTATGATAGGGGTATATATCGGATACCAAATCTGCCTGCGATACATTACTAGCTTAAAGGGATCTGTTGCAGAGGGCGCTGACACAAAATAATTTTTTTGTGAAATAATGAAAAACTGAGTGTCAAATTTTAAAGAACATACAATTTAAATGACAAAATCATCTTTGTTTGATCAAAATTGGTTCAGAGACGGCTGAAATATCCATAATTATTACGATTTCTAATACTAATTGTGTACCACCACAAATATTAGATAATTTGAAAAATCCTTTGAAAAAATGAAATAGCGCCTTTTACGTCGTATTTCAGCCAATGCTGATGTTGGATTTTTTGTTGGCATTTGCGTGTTGTATTACGTCGAGCCGAGCCGGTCCATGTATTGTTATTTTAAATTAAATAATTAATTAACGGTCACCATATTTTTTTTTAAAGTGGAGCTAAATTGGTATGATCCTATTGGCTAAATTTCCTACATTTTGGGGTCTAAAATTACCTTCATAGCAATTTTATGTTCTAAAAGGGCACTAGAAATGTCATACATAAAAATAAGAGCAATAACCATGCACTAATTTGAAGGCATTCGCGGTCTGAAAACAGAACTCAACTATCCCTTTGACACAAGCCGATTTTTGTACTCTCACAAACAAATGCCTCCTGTTCATCCAAGCGTGAGCACATACCACACAAAAATTATACTTAATGATTTGGGATAAAACACTCTTTCAAAAGATGTATAATAGTCTTCTGTTCATAGATAATTTTTTCAATGATTAGCAATTTTCTAGGTGTAAACTTTAATTTGACTCACACGGTACTGTTTAAATCCTTATCATTGGACATACACATGTGATGTTGTGATGCAATGGTAGACTTACTTGCTACAAGATTGACAAAGAATTGACAGGTTGCAGCAAAATTGTTTGATCCATCTCTAAATCTGTAGGTAACTTGAGTTTGACCAACTACAAAGAAAGCCCCTGGTAAGTGGCTGCTGGAATCAAGAATGGCTACACCACTGTTGTCCGTTGCAGTAGGTGTAACAAAATTAACCGATGCAGATGTTGTACCAAACTCGACAGTCTGGGTGAAATCCTGAGGACAGTTCACCACTGGTGGAATAGTATCAACTGAAAGATTCAAATAAGATGAAATTGGAAAAAAACATTTTAAAGAAATATCTCAAGGGCAATTTCTTATAAATAAAAAAGAAAATGTTTACAATGTTTCAACTATTGATGTGCGTATACAGTGCGTCCTAGAAAAAACGAAACCAAGAATTATTGATGTTTTTTAATAACTTAATCACAATTATAATTAATAAATGACACATATCTGTAAAACTTAGATTCTCCTCTTTCATTTGATGCAACTCATATGATGAATATTTCTTGCATGAGTGATTAAAAGCAATTTGAAGAGAGGAAACCAAAAGGCCATTTGAAGAGAGGAAACCAAAAGGCAATTTGAAGAGAGGAAATCAAAGAGTCATTTGGCGGACGGTATCTGAATTTCAAAGAGAAAATCACATTGGTTGTGCTAGATGTGCATGTATATCACTAGCCACAGTAAGGCAACGTATCTTGGTCATCAAGAAATGCATCTGTGTCATGAATTTAGCACTCTTACTCCAAAGTTAAATAAGGTTACTTTTTATGGAGAGTTCATCACACCTGTGACCTAGGGCAGTTTTTCAGTCACCTCTTAGTCAAATGGAGCGCCTTGAGCACCTTGCATGGTGGATATGTGCGCTATATAAATATCTGATATTATACAACTCACTCCCAGATCCTAATCAAATGATTGGTCATGCACGGTCACGTGTGGTTCCTTTACTGAGCTTATTGCACTCGTTTTCATGAAAAGGAGTGCAATATTTTCCAGTACTATTGAACTCGTTTTCAGAGCGCAGTAGTGCGCGTAGAGGTTCGAGCGCTATACTGCGTGAGCATGAGCCAATTCTTGCGCAGTACTATGTGTAAATGAGTATAGAGGTAATTAGTGCGCTTGCTATATCTATAGCTATGTGTGCGCACTAACTTAAGCCTCATTAAACCTGAGATTTATTTGTCAGCCATATACTGTCACAAAACAATCTTGAATGAATTCTTTTTACATCAAATAACAAGGATCTAGGAGTTTCGTTGTATAAAACAAATGATGCATGTTTTCATTCGTTCATTATACGATCTATCCGCCCTCGTTGATGCTGTGTGTATCTATCACACTCAGCTTAACTGCTTCATGTGATAGATACACACAGCCTCAACTCGAGTGTGGATAGATCGTATAATGAACTCATGCGCATGCATCATTTTTATATTATTAAAATGCATTATCTTTTGATAGTGGAGTCCAAAATATTAAGCCTTAAACACAGGTTCAAATTTTTCTCTAAATATAACCCTATTTTGGGTATATCGAGTGCAATACAAAAAAGTACCCTCTTTTCCAAAACATTTGCCCGATATTGATAGTAAAAGGGGCATTTTCCTTTTTGAAACATGTGAAATTTTGGGGGTGAAATCCATGAACATCCCTGTAAATACCGGTAGCCCCTTTTTCATGAACTATCATGCACATGCACACACAAAGTCACTATGGTGTGACATAACCAGGGACAGATTTAATCCACTAAATGTGATTCATGACTTAAGGACATGCACCTGTGTTATAAATTTTGATGATCATACCTGAACACTGTTAGATGTTATTCAGAATACAGAGCAGAGAGTACAGAATTAGACATTTCAAACAAAAACGGCCAAGGTCAAGGAATTTACCAAAGTAGTTGTTATAATTAACTAATGCTACGGTCACAAAGGTTTGTATGAACGATAATTTTGTACGAATCTCCGTTTTTCCATTGTTTTCCCAAATTTCCAGTCTGAAAATAGTTTGTACGGCGTTCGTAGCAGTTCGTAATGGCATTTGTGACCGAGGCTTAAGGAAAACATTTTATATTCAATGTTGCTAATCATGTACATATTGTAAGGCCATGCATCCAGTTATATAAAACTCAATCAGTTGCATATTGTAGATTTAGACATATTTTCTGTTATTTTTAAACTAGATTGGATTAATCAAGAAGATTTGAATTATATCCTAAGATCCAAGTGCAGTAAATGTCATTGCTGATTTCGCTTATTATTTTACCATTCCATTCTACACCCTAATAAAGGTGAAGATAAGTAATCAAAAACTGAGGATTGCAGAACAAAAAAGGGGATAAAAAGTGGATTTTGCTTGAGCATTTTAAGGAATTTATTTCTGCCAGATACCCATTTACCTCACCAGGGTGGCCATTATCACAAATGTAGATTAAAGTCTTGCGAAAGGATATTAGTGCTGTGACAGGGATTTGAACCCAGGTGTTAAATGGGTACCGGTAGGAAGGAATTCCTTAAAATGCTGTGAGCGTCGAATCGGCAGCCTAGCATAGCCGGGTAATGTTGGAGCGCCTTGAGGACCTTGCAAGGTCGATACGTGCACTATATAAGAATCCAATATTATTATTATTATGAATAGCAAATCATGTTGATTATTAGATACATTCTTCTACATTTATGTAAGATATTTTTCATTTTTAGGTAGATGCCTTTATATTCATATCTTATATCAAACTTAGTGTAATCTACATTTGCCACTCTCCACCCAGGTGTAAATGGGTACCTGATATGCTTGAGCGCCAGTTACTTTGGCAGCTCGGCTATAACCAGGGTAATGTGTGTAAAGCGCCATGAGTGTCAGAGCCTGGCGGATACCGGCACTATATGAATATCCATATTCCTATTCATATGCATCGCGAAAATTCTACATCATTCGGGCCCTAAAGCGTTATCGGGCCCTTGTGGAAAACCTCCTCACAATTTATACGTGCTCCATCCGACCTGTGCTTGAGTAGTGTGTTCCAGTTTGGAATTCATCCATTACATCCGAACAGGTCAATGATATCGAGAGATTAAAGAAAAGAGCCCTCCGTATCATTTGTCATGATTGATACCACAGCTGTGACCATGCCCTCCATATTTCAGGTCTACAATCCCTCTCTGACAGAAGGGAACATCTTTGCCTAAAAGGTTGGCAGAATCGCTTTACAAACTCTTTCGCGACTGGCTCCCAGAGATGTAGAGCACGAATCGACGATTGAGACACAGTGAAAGATTGAGAGACTTTAATTAAATGCTGAATTGAAAAATTGAAAGACTGAGAAATAGCACTTTTCCCTACTCGGTAAGGACTCTGAACGAACATTTTTTCTGATGTCAATAATTGTGTATATCTGACATCACCCTTGCGGTAATATAGAGTGAAATGCATTGCCAGTGATAGTGCAATAGGTGTATAATCATTGAATTCTTTAATCAATTATCAATTATTTGATATTTAATTGTGAATTAATATTTATATTAATAGCATTGAATTTTAAATAACGATTAATACTTGAATATGAATGAATTCACACCGATCACCGAGTATATTTAGCAAGTGCAATATGTTTATTTTTATTTTTTATAATCAACAAATTTTGATATTCTTCGCGAATTTGCAATGTTACTCGCTTTATTTCTTAATCCATTATGAAATTCAATTCCAATATTTCCAATATTTTCTACAAACGACACAAAATCAACCCTTCGGCATGCTAAATTTGTAATAGTAATGGTTTTAATGTTAATTTCAATAGTATATTTTTAGAATGTTTCAGTTAAGATTTTAATTGCTTATTAATCAAACTTAATGATAGTTGCCATTATTATTGTCATTTGGTCACTTTTATTTGAATTTCAATGTTCATTGCCTTGACTGTTTTAATAATTATTGTATAATTACTTTTATCATGAAAATATATTTGTAAACTGTTGTAACCATTGCAATTCAGCCTTTGGACTGCGAGAATGGATAATTATCAATAAAATCCTTCAATCAACAATCAAATCAATCATATCTTAAATCAAACTTAGTGTATTTCCAGTAATACTGACCTAGTATGACAAAAAAGCTGCAAGTACTCTAATGTTGTTCTTGTCATCTACAAAGCTGCAGATAACTTACGTCAGCTAGTGTAATCGATTTTAAAGATATTTTGTAGTTACAAAGGAAATGTTTTATTTCTGAGATAGATGCATGCAGGTTCATATTATAAACTCAAAAAATCGTTATTTCAGTAATACTGACCTTGTACAACAATAACATTAAAGCTGCAAGAAGCTTGATTCCCACTGCCATCAGCAAAGGTGTAGGTAACTTGGGTGATACCAAGGCCAAAGACATCATTTGGTGCATGAGTTTGAGAAACAATTGTCGGGACTACTCCACTGTTGTCTGTTGCAGTAGGTGCAATAAAGAAGACTTGACTACTCGTTTGACCTAATCCAACCTCCCGCTGTGTATCCGCAGGGCATGTGGCAATAGGTAACACTCTATCAACTAAAAGATAAAATTTGTGAAGAATAAACGTATGAAAATTGAGGACGTATGAGGAGTTGGACTAATTTCAAATCTCATCGTCAGATTTTCATATTTTTACCTGTTTACATTACATGTGTCCATATAAAATGTTCTTCAACTATATTCTCTCTGTAATGAAAACCAAAATTTTCAATAAATTTGACCCATAAAGTTTAATATTTGGTTGTACAGGGTTCAAGTCCTTTGGCAAGACATTAATCTAATTTGCCACTCTCCACCCAGGGGTAAATGGGTACCTGCTATGCTTGAGTGCCAATTACTTTGGCAGCTCAGCTATAACCAGGGTAATATGTGATTTAAAGCCCATGAGCGTCAGAGCCAGGCGGATACTGGCGCTATATAAATATCCATATTTACATGTATTATCCCCAAAGCTAATAACGGGTGGCTAATTCAATTCAAGTGTCTGCCTCAAATGATTCTAAATCTATTTTGCAATGACACATAACTCACAAATTTTGTAGATAAAAAATATACACATTCTTCATAATAAAGTTATGAGGAGGTACACGGATTTGGAAAAATTTAAATTGGTGGAATATCATTAACTGCAAAATGAATAGTTAGTGCTAGGTACATAGATGGCTCCAACAGGGATATGGTGTTCACCTACATTTTTTTTGCAGAATCTGAAGTAAAATTTAATGCTAAAAGCAATGCCACCGACAGATTTTAAAAAAATCGGTGCTCAAAGTGCCTAAATGTTATGTTTTGGTGGCCGGCCAAAAAATGTTTGGATGCATTTCCTGATTTATATTATGCATGGAATATTTAAAGGAAATAGCAACTTAGCAGAACAAATTTTTGCTATAAATACCATGCTTACTGCATAATCTACAACAAATAAATAAACTACCTAGATTATCATAGAGGGGTTAAGTGAAATAAAGGCAGAAAGACATAAATACATGAATCTGCTACTACTACTACTCTTACTACTACTACTACTACTACTACTACTACTACTACTACTACTACTACTACTACTACTACTTGTACTACTACCTTTATACTACTAGTCTACTACTCTACTACTACTACTACTCCTACTACTACTACTAATACTAGTACTACTACTACCACTATTACAACTACTCCTACTACTCATAATTCTAATACTATAGTATTATTACTACAACTACTACTAGTACTACTACTGCTACTGCTAATTGCAGTACTGCTACTACTACTTGAACTACTACACTACTATACTACTACTACTACTACTACTACTACTACTACTACTACCACTACCACTACTACTACTATTACTACTGCTACTTACTTCTACTAATCACACTACTACTACTACTACTACTACTACTACTATTATGCTACTACTAACACTACTACTACTACCACTACTATTACTACTACTACTACTACTATAGTTACTACCGCAGCTTCTGCTACATCTTGGTATTTCTAGAACTCCATTGCAATTGTTTTTAAATGTACGTCTGTTATTAATACTATTGCTACTCCAGCTGCAATGAGAAACTTGGAGATCATTAGAGGCCATGAATTGAAATTTCCTGAAATTATTTGACTGTTATTTCAGGTATATATTCTTGCTTTGTCTATTCATCAAAATACATCATTAGGTGTTTTTTTTTGTAACTAACACACTTGCTCATGACATAAATTATCAAACTGAACATCATGTTCAATTAAGCTGCACAAATCTGCAATAATATAATAATATAAATTCTGCTTTACATGTCCTTCATCTACCATAATGCATTCCTAGTCCATGGCAATACCAGTGATACAAGACACATTTCCATAATTGACATAACAATATGGATAAGGAATATCCAAGTTGTTATTTCAAGTGTAAAGGGTGATCCGGTTGTTGCACTTTGTGATAAACATAAAAATTGCTTGATACACCATGGTTGATCCATAAAGTCATCTGTGTTGGATACAATATAGTATACAATTCAGTACTTATATAAGTCAGAATTGAATTTTCCTCATTTTTAGGCTTAGAGAAAATATTTAGCCAACTTCAGTATTCAGTTCAATATTTATGGATAAGTATTTACGCTACTTCTAATTTCAAAGCTGTGCAAGAATGCACAAATTACAAAGCAGGTAGTTAATGCAACATGTTTTTATATTGCACATAATTGCATTAAAAAGGTCATCAGTAAGTATTTTTGCTGAGAATCATTTACTGCAACACATAATTGCATGTAATTTAAATAGTACTAGCTTGAGCCAGCTTACTTAGCTAAGCTGACATAATACTGACATAATTCATAATACTGACATAATTCAAGTAGATAGTGACTGGAGTGACTGGTTCTGAGGCATCTTCAGTTAAAGTGGCTACTCCAAGGGTCAAGTAGCATATTACTAACACTAGTCCGAAACTGACATAGGCTACTGGTTACATTTTAAGAACAGTATACGGTAGTTCAATCAATTTATACTTTCTTTTTTTATAACTGTGTTGTGATAAAAAGTGAGGGGAAAATGCATTTATGGACAAAAAAGAGATGTCCAGGGATGTACTTGCACATAGAAGATTAAAGCTGGTCATTGCTGGGCAAGCTAAACAATTAAGAGCTGTTAGTCCAATCAATATGTTATATAGCTAAGCAATTATTGGTGCTCCTGCTTTATGTTAGCCTATTCCTTTTGTCTGTGCTTCGACTGCTTCTATGCATTGGCTAGGTTGGGTATAATACCTGCAATCACAGAAACAGTGAATTCACAAGTGGCTACATTGCCTCGCATATCAACGCCAGTGTATATCACGATAACTGTTTGCCCTGCATCAAAGAATGATCCACTTTGTCTCGATGAAACAAAGCTTTGGACCCCGCTTGGGTCAAAAGCGAAAGGTTCAACCCATGTGATCAATGCTCCCGCATCATTTATGCCAACGGTTTCTGTTATGGAACCTGGACAGGTGAATGTTGGGCCTGTAATATCCACTGTAGTTGAAAGAAACACACATAAAGCAAATGATAGAACTTCCTAACTTCATGTATTCAAGAGTCATGTCAGACCAAGTTATCTTGTCATTTTAAATATGGTGTGTACAAAAATAATCAAACTAGATTTTAAATGGCCATATCTCAACCAAACATGATGAATCTTTGTACTTGAGTGTTCTTACCAAATCACCCACAATAAAGGCTTGTTCAGATATGAGGCAGCAAAACCCCTGCGTTTTTAATGACGTAAAGTGTAATACACTTCACATTTCTGTATCTTATAACATAGAGCTCAGTGTATACGTACAAGTCCATTGTTGCACAAGATTGTCATTCATGTTTAAGACATGAACAAAATGTGGTGGCTTTTTTTGTGGCTGTTCACAGCGTCATATCTCAATAAGCTTAAAGCAATGGTCACAACTCAATGTGGCGACCGATCGATTTGTAGCCTGCTCGGTCGCCGCTGGAAGATAGGCATCGCCCAATGATTTTTGGAGAAGTCGAGGAGGCTGTAGAGCCCCAGCGATGCCTGGGCGGTGCCCTGTCAATTTCCCGCCGTTCGCCTGTCAAATTTGGATCAAAACTGGGCGAAATCAGGGAACTTCTTCGGGCAGCGTCCCGGCAGTGACTGACTAATGAACCCCTGATTCGCGAGCGGTCTCCTACCAGCCACCGGCTTATTCTAAAGAAATTGCTCAGGGGCCAGGAGGTGAACGGCGAGGCACCAAAATACGCTCGAGCGTTTGCCATCAAGCGATATAGGTCAAAAATCAAGGCCGCTAGGTCAAAGGCTGCCAACCAATTTCGAACTCACCGCCCAGTGACCGACAGATCTCCCAGCGGCGACTGCTCAGCAGTCTTTGACCTAGCGGCTTCGATTTTTTACCTAAATCACTCGACGGTGAAAGCTCGATTAGGTCGGTGCCCAGGCACCGAGAGCATTTTAGGTCGCAAGTGAAAAGTGAGCAGGCGCCGCCGAATTTTAACTTCGCGTTAAAACTTCAGCGGCGACCAAGCGATGCTATGAAAACAAGCGGAGCCTGGGCAAAATTGGCTAAAAACTCGCCACCCGGCCGCCGAGCAGGCCACTTTTGGGGGATGTGACCATAGCTTTAAGCGTATACCCATTGCCAGAACATTTGATGTAAAATGTACTTACATGTGCTTCTTCAACTCGTGATATTTCAATCATTATGACACAGAGGGAATTTACTGTATTGAAGAAATATAGTTTTACCTACCGGTAGTCATCTCAAATAATAACAGACTACCTGAACTCTTACAACTTAACACTTACCCGGGTAATCCTAAGAAGAAAAGAGGAAAATCCAGGACAATAGAAGTCCTAAAATCAACTGTTAATCCACAAGACAGCTAAATAATCCTGGTCCTCATTTGAATAGAACTGTGTAACCACAGAATACAACTTTTACTATACAGTGTGAGTCAAAAAAAAGTTTACACCTAGAAAATTGGTAATTATTTAAAAAAATCATCAATGAACATTAAATTGTTATATGTCTTATGATAGGGTGTTTTATCCCAAATCCTTTGGTACCATTTTTGTGTGGTATGTGTTCACGCTTGGATAAACAGGGGACATTGTTTGCGAGAGTGAAAACATCGACTTGCGCCAAATTTGCCTATGTGATGTTTGAATAAAACAATTGGGATTTGGGTATTAATTCGGTCTTTGCAGATCCAAATAACATCCCTAACAAAATTTATCATGCCACACATATCAAATATCGAATATCAAATATCAACGAACATTTGTGCGTGCGTGTGTGGGTTTGTGTGACTTTGCCCTTTGCAAAAAAACATATGCAATGCATTTCATTTGATACATTCAATCCATTCTCTCACTCCGCTAATCCCAACATAATACATACTGTAGGCATCACTTTGGCGCAAGTCGATTTTTGCACTCGCAAACAATGCCACCTGTTCATCCAAGCATGAACACATACCACACACAAATGGTACCAAATGATTTGGGATAAAACACTCTTTCATAAGATGTTTAATTATTTACTGTTCATAGATGATTTTAAAAATGATTAGAAATTTTCTAGGTGTAAACTTTTTTTGACTCACTCGGTACAGTGCGTCCCAGATAAAACGACACCGAGAATTATCAATGTTTTATCATAACTTAGTCACAGTTATAATTAACAAATGACACATATTTGGAAAGCTTAGAACCTCCTCTTTCATTTGATGCAATTCATATAATGCATATTTCATGCATGAGTGATTAAAATTAATTTGAAGAGAGGAAACCAAAAGTCATTTTGAAACAATCTTATCACTGGATGAAGAACATGCCAGGGCATGCACTCTCACCCAAATTTCCTCCATAAAAACAGCAGTATTCAGAGGATTACCAATGAGGTCGAAACCAAGTGAAATCCAAATTTTTTCAGAACTTTCGTCAATTACGATTGACTCAAAATAATAATAATAATAATAATAATAATAACAATATTCGGTTCTTGTATAGCCCATATCACATTATATAACGTCCCTATGGGTTTCCAAAGAGCTTTGGACATGATTACTCTAGCTTTATTTGACAGCCATCAGCACACGGTGCATTTCAAGGAATAATCCTACCAGGTACCAATTTACCTCACCCGTCTTGAGTGTGGCAAATGAGGATTAAAGGTACAGTTCTGATCATGCGATTGCATTGTGAAAGAAACGTGGAATCGATCAGAAAAGGTTGATCATCTAGCATACATGTATAAGTATTGGTGTGTACTGTAAGGTTCTGGAATCATCAAAACGATAAGAAATTTGGCCCAGTCTTGGTAAAGTTACAAGCACTGTACACAGAAAGATATATGGGACTACCTTATATCTATCCAGTCCAGATAGATATATTAATTAATCAAATATATCAATTAGTAGGCTGTTTCCCGGCAAAATTTGTATCATCACGTATTAGTCGAAACATATTCTTTTACATGATTGGTAATAAGAGCTTCCATTTAAATTTTTGAGAGGGGGGGGGCATTTCCAAAACTGGTCTTTACCTTTAATGTCTTGCCAAAGGACAATTAGTGCAGCAGCAGGACTCGAACTGCGGACTATTATTTGTCTGCAGTACGATTGTATAGCAGACAAATGTTGTTTGTATCGTTAATGAATGCATACTTATGTTGGGTCCGGGGCTGTGCCCCGATGGAATGTAATTTGCATAGGCAGCTCGTACAGGTGTGCGAGCTAATTCTGCCACGGAGACCAGGGCGTGGCATGAATTAGTGTGTAATTGAATCATTCTAGCTTGAGCTTTCAACGAGACAACTTTTATTTACAATAAAAGTGCGTTGTGTCATGTACTGTTACATGACTGTGTTTGAATAAGGTTTTCCAGAGTTTTTATGCTCGTTGAGTTTTATCTCTGGTTTTTTATCCTGGACCATGATAGGTCCGGTTTCCAGCGAAGGAAACGGTTTCCAGTGAAGGAAACGAGAAGAAATGTTTGTTAAACATTCATACTGAATAAATGGCCGGCTCTCAGTAGTCGTTGTCAGGCTATTCCACAATAATTGAAGTGTATTATTGTGTTATTTGTGTGTATTGGAAGTCAAGAGGGATGACAGACGAAATAATATGTGAGATTATAGGACAGACCTTGTGTTCCACAGTCTGGTGACATATCCACTAGACCACGACACCTCTACTAAAATTTTCTCAATAAACATATACCTGTACAGAGTAACTTATTTGGTATCATTCCAAAGGGTATTTCATTGTGGTAATTTTGACACCATTGTCATTGTTATTCAATACATAGTCAATTTATCAATTTTGGCGATGACGTTACGATGACGTTGCGATGACGTCACAAAATGTCACACTATATGGATACAAATGATTTCCAATTAGATTCATATATCTAGGTACGGTATAAGGTTCACAATTTTGTAAAGTCAATAATTGGTAGGATTGTCGTCCTATTGTTGTCTTGTGGTTCTTGAGATACCTTGACAACGAGGCTAATACCTGTAATGTTATAAATTGACTTATATGACCTTTGACTTGGATCTACTCAATCTAAAATCTAATCAGACCATCTTCCTATGGTGAAACATACTATCACCAAGTTTGAAGTTCATACCTTAAAGGGTATTCCAACCCTTGTAATAAGTTCATTTGTATGAAACCAGAAAAATAAGAGAAACATATAATGGCGAAAGTTTGAAATAAATCTGACCAATAATAAGAGAGTTATGAATGATTGAAATATGAAAATCACTAAAGGTATGCAAAATCTCAATTTGGCAGTTGTGTCAGTGGATCGTAACCTAGTCACGGACTACTCTTATGTTTGTCGTTTGCAAAAATATCATAAATTTCAGTTGTTCACCCTTGGGGCAGTACTCCAAATATGTTATGGATAGTGTATTATTTTAGGTCCTTTAAAGAGAAACGACCCTCCAGAGTCATATATTTTATATAGGGTGTGCTGGGATAAATACCATTCATTTCTCTCATCCTAAGAAATCTGGATATTGGACTTATTGATGTTGGTACTAGACTATTTTTATGTCTTTGAACATATTATCTAGCAGCTGAAAGATAATTATCTGCACAGCCATCAATATCAGAAGATTAAAATGGGGGGGGGGGGCATATTAAGGAGGAGACTAAATAAAGATATTGTCACTAGGGTCCTAAAGGCAAAATAATATAAATACAATATACTTACATACTGCCGTCCAAGTAACTTCAAAGCCCAGTAGCTCAATATTTTTGTCAGTTTTCCATGTGATGAATGCAGAATCTGTGTTGAACAGCGTTAGAGGTTGTGGCACAATACTATTCTCGTAAAAATATATCTGTTTCGATGGCGTATCTGTCCCGTTCAAATCCAGTATATCATCATACGTTAGACCTGCTCCAATATAAAGTTCATCCTTGCGTTGTTCTACTTGAAACGGATCACTGAAAACGAAGGTGATTTCAGTAGCTCCAGGAATGAACAAGAGGTAGACCCTTACTTCCCGGAAATTATATGGAGCTGGGTAGTTTGGTGAAGAGTATCTACCGCTTTGACACTCTGTTCCATAGCAAGATTCTAAAACCCTGGTAACTGGTTATGCAAACAAAAAGAAAGAAAAAACATAAAACAAATTTAGTTTCAGATTCAAAAGTATGTTATATGTATGTTTTGATAAATATTTGTTCTGCCATAAATACCGGTAAGAAACACTGGCTAAGTTTTTTGTCATATATATATATACATACACACACACACACACACACACAGTCATTTTTCAAAAGTTAAAGGCCACCTAGAATTGTGATGATAATTCTGTCACTGAGCTTGCATAATATTATCTCATTTAACAGTTACATACTAGGTATTTTACAGTGGTGCTATGATCCCACTTGACTATTTTTGGGGGGCAAAGGCAGGTGTTTTACGACTTAGGAACATGGTTTTAAAAAATGGCCAGGTTCAAAGGGCCCTCAAAGTGACCTTCCATCAAGAGGGCCACACTGATAATTTAAATGTCATTACAGTAAGGTAGGGCATAGCAAGACTGATGTGCACAATTCCATTACAAAATTTGAAAAAGAAATATGTGGTTGTTTATGTTGGGACGAATCCTGCTCAAACTCTCATTGAGATATCAATGGAGCTCTGACATAATTTAATTTTATATTTAAGCACCATCTTTTGCCGTTTGTTTGAGTACGTTATTTAATCATTAATTTAAGTTCAGATTTTCTTCGAGTTAATGCCCTTGTTGTGGGTGGTCTCATAATATATATATATATATGATGTAATAAAAACTGAATGATGAGTTGGAAACTAATTGTGAAATGAATCTTTCATCCATACATGAAAATATTCTTGGAGATCATCAAGCCATGAAAGTTAATTACAATGATGAAAAATTACAAAATTACTTACAGACATTCTGAGAGCAATCGTAACCCACTTGCATATTTGTACATAAACAAGCGTATGATGACACTGTAGATCCTGGTCTGTTGTAGCATGTCTCACCATTGGAACACTGGTTCGGCACACAAAATTCTGCAGAAACGGGCAAGATTGAACAAGAAAAGTGATTCAGCAGGAGAATTTTTGTTTTGAATGTGCATATTTGTTTCAATTATTACTACAGGACACAGGGTAGTGGGAAACCAGATACAGGATTCTCAATCTGAAGGGCGGGGAAAAAGTGGGGGGGGGGGGAATTGTCACATCTTTCAGAATCATACTTCTGTATCACTCTAGACTGAAAACAGAAATTAGATTCACACCAATTGTCACACTTTTCTAACAAAACATAATTACATCTTTCAAATATCTGACAAAGCAAGAAATTGTTCTTAGGTTATGTGGGGGGGGGGGGGGGTAGTGGAGGGGAAGGGGTAGGGGTGGAGGAGGAAGTAAGTTAGCATATATAACATTTGAACACATTATGGTGTTGCTTGTAAGTGTCGGCTTGCATAGTGATGTAGATGTACAGTAGGCTTGCGGGTGCACCATGTGAGAGAGAGGGAGGATTGAGGAGTCCTGAAAAAGGACTCTCGGTAATCTTTCTTGAGGGTTTGTAGTCCTGAAAAGGACTGTTGGTATAGTCTTGAAAAAGACTGTTGGTTATCTTTCTTAGCTTATAGTTCTAAGGAGAACTATAGCGCTTGGAGAGGATGAGTGGCGAGAGTGAGCCACTCCCGCCACTCATCCTCTCCAAGCTACTGTACATTATGGTTTATAATATTCACAGATGATTTAGTTTGGTCAGGGGACACACACACCTGCTGGATAGGACATATAATAACACATTGAAGAGCATTATGCCAGATATTTTCACAATTTTAATTTCACAACAATAAACATCTTTTATTGGGTTACACCCAAAGTGTTAAACATGAACTCTGCAGTCATTGGTGAAAAGATGACCCAACAAAACTGGTCATCTACTATTAAGGTAGGCCTACATGTACATCTCTTTAGGGTACGCATATGCGTGTTCCAACCGACCCCCCCTTTTCAGCTAAAGTCCGGTGTATAAAGTCAATACGGCTCGACCTTTTTCTTTTGTATACAAGCCTTTTTCAGCACCCCCCCCCCTTTCAGCAAAAGTCCGGTGTGTAAAGTCAATACAGGTCGACCTCTTTCTTTTGTTACGAAAAGGACATTTTGGCAACACAGATGGGGTCCGTCCGTTCTCGGAGTGGGGGGGGGGGGCCGGGATCTCTACAAAGCCAACATGGAAAATACACAAGTGCATGAATCTGCAAAATATGCTCCTGGATCATCTGTGTGTATTGTGTTAGTATTGAGTTGGCAAAATGAAGTGCCACCATGCAGAAAACATGAACTATCTGGCAAGGTATCTGCAAACACACGGTGTAAACACCTGGGACTTCTACCATGGTAGCGGTATTTCCATTTCTCTCCTTCTCCTTGTTAAACCATGTATTCTCCATGACTGGATCAGGTTCCATGTTCATTCCATATCTCCAGAGGATGCTGGTCTCAATTTGATGGCTATATATACACAGAGACTCCCAAAGATGTTTGGTGGCTGCACAGAGGTATACTGAGACTAGCTACCAGGAGTAATAATTCAGATAGTTTACACATGCGTACTCTGGAGCAAAAGACTGCCCCCCTCCCCCCCCCCCCAAAAAAAAAAAAATAATAATAATAATAATAATAATAATAATAATAATAATAATAATAATAATAATAATAATAATAATAATAATAATAATAATAATAATAATAATAATAATAATAATAATAATAATAATAATAATAATAATAATAATAATAATAATAATAATAGTAGTAGTAGTAGTAGTAATAATAATAATAATAATAATAATAATAATAATAATAATAATAATAATATCAAGTTAAGTTCAAATTCAATTTTATTGATCATGCACAATGACATGGCATAAAAATCATTTTCCGGCTGTTTATCAATTTAGTACATCAATTAACATACATGTGGGCCCTACTATTTATACAAAATACAAAATCAGGAATAAATACAGCAAACAATAGAACATGAGTACAGAATGGTATAGGCTTTGGTATAGAAACATAATGACACAAATTACAACCATAGACATACCAGAGATCATAACTGCTATATCATTATATGGTTAAATAGGCAGATTAATAAAGTTTAAATAAATGTGCAGGACATCCATACAGTGCATATCCATAATGACTGATTCTAGACCTAATAATAAGTAACAATTACCTCCTGAACCTTTCATTGTACAGTGTCATGGCATGTATGATAAATGACCCCCTAAATATATTTTTGTTTTAATTGACTTTCAGCAGCCGGACACAACCTGATTTGTTGAAAATAATGTGCATATGTAGAGGATGAGTTTTATCCTCAATGGTGTGATTGAACTTATCGTTTATAGCCGATTCCATTATCTCTTTGAGTTATTTAACCGGTAAGCAAATTTTACCTTACTTGCAGTTTTCAGTACCCTTATCAGTTTCATTTTGTTTTGAGAGGTGACACCAAAGAACCAGACAAGACAGGAGAAGAAGATAATTGGTTTGATGATGCTATCATAGAAGAAAAGAGGAGTCTCCCTTCTGATATTGAATGTTTTCAATTTCCTTAGGAGGTATAACCTTTTGACACAATGTTTTGAGTATTCCAACTTAAATCCTTGTCAATGTGGGTTCCTAGATATTTGTAGTTCGAAACCATCTCGATATCATCTTGATCAATAGCCAACGGCAAAAAGACATTATCCTTTATCCTGAAATCCACAATCATTTCTTTTGTTTTCTAAATATTAAGGATCAGTGACATTTGTTTACACCAAATAGCAAAATCATCCACCTTCGGCAAGTATAAGGTGTAACAGGAAATAACATGGAAAACTAGGAGGATGCCTGAGCAATGATCCATGTTGATTCACATTTTCATCCTTAACCCATTGTCTACCTGGTTCAATGGCATAGCTGATAAATTATGCACTCTTATATAAAAATGAAAACTAATTTATTTTTGATATTTTTGCTAGGATATTCTTCTAAACTGGTGAAAATGAAAGAAAGCTCACAGATAATTGTTTTACCTGTACCAAAACTCAATTATAGCTATTACGTTACCTTTTGAACAGTTCGTTAAAATTTATCATGTCCACATTTTATAACAAGGATGGCCGGCATTGAGATTAAACAAGGGAAACGCTCTCGGCGGTCTCGCCTGCATAACGCAATTCAATATGATACACCAGAACGTCAATGACGTAGCGCTCATCCGCATCTCACAACAACAAATATCGTAAATTTTATGTGGTACACTTTTGAACTGGTCAAAAAATAGAAATTTGATGCCCTGGAAGGGACATAATTTAATTTCATTTGCATAAAGTACCATAAATAATCAATGGAACAAAATCTCACAATTCTGTGTAGAAGTTTAGTGTTCCAAATTTAGCTCTACCAGATAAGGCAAAATCGGTCAAGAAATGAGGGAAAAGAAGCAATTTTTGTTATTTTTGGAATAAATTTGCATAAATTACCATAATTAATGGAGAACAATTTCAAAATTCTGTGTAGAAGTTTAGTGTACCAAAGTTAGCTCTACGATATAAAGCAAACCAAATCAAAATCGGTCGAGAAATGAAGGAGAAGAAGCCTTTTTTGTGATTTCGAATAATTTTGCATAAATTAGCATAGATAATGAATTTCACGATTCTGTGTAGAAATTTTAAATCCCCTCCTAAGCCCCATCATATGAAACAATCAGAATCAAAATCGGTTGAAAAATAACGAAGAAGAAGCATTTTGAAAATCTTAATGTTGATGCCACAACAAAGTCTAAGTTTGTTGACCTTAAATGGCCTTTGACCTTAACTTAGTGACCTGAAATTCTACTCACATGATTGGGGAGACTTGATAACCCTATAGTCCAAGTTTCATTGACTAAGAACTTATACTTTCAAAATTATATCAAAAATTCAAAAACTTAACCTTAGGTTAAGTTTTCGATGATGATGCTACAACATAGTCCAAGTCTGTTGACCTGAAATGACCTTTGACCTTGACTTTGTGATCTGAAATTCTACTCACATGATTGGGGATACTTGATTACCCTATAGTCAAAGTTTCATTGACTAAGAACTTATACTTTAAAAATTATATCAAAAATTCAAAAACTTAACCTTAGGTTAAGTTTTTGATGTTGACGCCGTCGCCGTCGCCGTCGCCGTCGCCGTCGCCGTCGCCGTCGCCGTCGCCGCCGCCGTCACCGGAAAAGCGGCGCCTATGTCTCGCTTTTTGCTACGCAGGCGAGACAAAAAGGAATGCTGGCAATGGAATTACAATTGCAAACAAAGAAAATCTGACATATTTGAACTTCAACAATTACTAAAAATCCTCCTTAATATTCAACATGAAAGATTGCAATGAAACTACTTGTTTTAAAGAGATTAATACACTTATTCTAGTGGAGGAGATCTTGGCTGTTTTTTTCCCCTAAACGCTAGATTGCCAGCCTTTGCTACTCCAACATGCCAGATCTACGAGAATGACACAATAACATATAAAACAATATGATAAAATAGTAGCAAGAAAATTAATTAGTAATGATACAAGAGACAAAGAAAAGGAGAGAAGAAGTAAAACTAAACATGGAGGTTGAAAAGGAGAGGAGTAAAACCAAACATGGAGGTTGAAAAGGAGAAAAGGAGTAAAACTAAACATGGAGGTTGAAAAGGAAACTTCTTCTCTCCTTTTCTGTGTCTCTTATATCATTACTAATCAATTTTCTTGCAACTATTTTATCATATTGTTTTATATGGAAATGCGTATTATATATATATAAAGAGAAATGCAAAGAAAAGATATGAACAAAAATGGAAAGTAAGATAAGAGAAGGAAACCAAAAGATGTCAATGAAGAAATATAAATCAGAAGAGGATTTAATAAAAATAGAAAAACAAACAGCAATAAAAAAGCGAAAATGGAAAAATACACTAAAAGAAGGAAAATCAAAGAATTATATCAGGAAATGTAGAAAGGAAAATTGTCGGAAGAGGACCAAAAATGTATGTAAAGAGATGAGATGAGATTTTTATGCAATGAGTTAAAAAAAAAAAAAAAATGGGTCGTTTGAATAAGTAAAAAATGATACTTCAGATAGGAGGGAAATTTCATTACAAATACATTTGGTGGGCAGGGGCATACACAAAATTCTTTTAAATGTTATTACCTTGAGCTGTAACAAGATGAGGCACCAAAGCTATGAGGGCTACCAGCAGTCCCCAAAAACGGGGCGTTGCCATATTTGGTGAAGGCAGAACGGCTCGGCCGTTATCCAAGGTACAACAAAAAAAGTTGATAAAGTGGATTCCACTTAATATCCAGCAAATAGATTTTGAACCAATGCAATGGTCAAGGAAATCAAATCTCTAAACGAAGAAGAAAACGACAGAAGAACGGAAGACGGAGACTTGGTCTGTATAAACCAAAATTCAAAGAGTGAGAGGTAGAGAGGCACGTACTCCCTGATAGCACAACCTGTCTGCTGTGAAAACTTATCCTAATAACTGCTTGATGTTATATCCTTCTCTCTAAGACTCTCTCTCTCTCTCTCTCTCTAAACTGTGATAGGAGTGGTGGTGCATCACAATAAAGAAATGCGTGGGTGAGTGTGTGTGTGTCCTGTAGCTCTTTTTCTCAGGGGAACACCGAGCCAACACCCAGTTCTCCACTCTTTCGATTTCTCTCTCTCTCTCTCTCTCTCTCTCTCTCTTCATTCTTCATATTTCCTCTGGAGGCATGCCTAACAATAGGGTAGAACGCTGATTGGTTAATATCAACAAACCCTAAAAAATTGTATACCTCTAGTTGAAGGTCAATGAACAATATGTGGGAACCTGCACAACCTGACACTGTCTATATGTCTCCATCAAAATGTGTTGAATATCGACAGAACTATTATAACTTTGTCTTGTTTCGTATTATTTATATATTGAGTCCTTCATGACTGATAAATTTTCTAATACAATACATCAAATAGTGATATGAATTAGAAATTATAGAAATTCAGATATCGATAGGTTGCAAATTTGATTTTGATTCAGATAGATGAAAATGGTCAATATCATTCAAGAAACACAGTAACATCAATATTTGTAGATTAAAATACATCAGTGCACACTAGTCATTTCCAAAGAATGGAGGGACTTGAGTTCTCTCTCTTCTTTCGACAAGATATTACATCCAGTCCATATGTTTGAAACTACATACAATTTAGGCAATCAAAACCATTTAGTGGTGTGTTAATTCATACAGAGGTACATGTAGATTGTTATGTTAAGAAACATCATGATAATAGGCCAGTTATTTCATTTACCTGTAACAAATAATTTTATTTCATAAGTCAGAATGCGAATTGCATATATAATTATATCCTTCACAGTCCTTGACCTCATTTACTATTTAAGTTTCCCTCAATTAACCTAAACTGACACACAATATCACTGAAAATACATTCTCTATCCAGTTCCATTGAGTAACTGCCTAAGCAAAACAATTGGTATAAACAACAAACCAACATCCAAGTCTATACGAGTCTTTGGTTTTTCATCTGATGCGATTTTATTAACAGTTGTATTCATCGTTTATCAAAGCTTGAGTAGAACAATATAAATGGCTGCTCAGCAGCCACTGACAATCAAATATCCTCATCTTGCATATGTGATCTGCCAGCTCAACTGCATCGGTAAATCACTAAATGAACAATGGAGAAGATTAAGGTTGTTCTGGCTGCTGATACATCATGTTACTGAAGTGTTGAAGTAGTATGAAGCTGACAATCCATGCTGAGGTTATGCAAATGACTTAAAATACAAGTCCACTCCAAAAATAACTTACTTTCAATAGAAGCAGAAAGATCAGACAAACGAATCAAACAAAGTTTGAGCAAAATCAGATAACTAATAAGAAAGTTATGAATTTTTGAAAAAGTATGTAAAACTATGGAACAATGGATCACTACACAAATTGCCAATTTGGTTATCAGTTTGTGACGTCATGTCCTCACTATTTGTCAATTGCTTTATATAGTTTTATCCCATTGATTTTTCTTTTTATCCTCCAAAACTTGATTTCCCCATGTCTTTGCCAAGGTTATAGCTTGCATGACATTTCAAAAAATCTTTTACGAACTTTGGAGAATTGATACTATTTTCTGAATATTGTTTATTCATAATTATTGATTTTTATATAAATAGTTAATCAAAATTCACATTTTTCAGGATTTAATTGGAAAAAATTACTCTATATTAGTGTATCCACACAAAAACATATACTATCAATCTAACTTGGATGCTGGTGTAGAGAAATAAGATTCTTAGGGGGGAAATAGGTAATCTATATTATCAATATAAAGAAATTAGTGGATAGTGAGGACATGACGTCACACAGACTCATGAGTGAGTTGCCAATTTGTGTAGTGATTTTCAAAGTTTTTCATGTCATTAGAAATTCATAACTTTCTTATTAGTTATCTGATTTTGCTCAAACTCTTTTTGATTGTTTTGTCTGATATTTCCTATATTGAAAATAAGTTTTTTTTTGGAGTGGACTTGCCCTTTAAACCAAAATCATGCGCCATCAATGTGTTGTATAGAATGCGCATTGACTTAATTGTGCGCAGTATATATGACTGCATATGAAAACCACATACAGTGTACCTGCCAATGAAGGCCTCCACAATAATTGACGTAAGTCAGTTAAGGAGATATCTGAAATCTAGGGTAAAATACTTAATTAGCCAACATCGTCAACTGAATACCAAAGTTGGCAAAGTATTTTACCTGAGCGGAAAACTGAGTAAAATATTTGTATTTATGACATAAGTATTTGATAGAATTCTGGCCCTGGGCCCAATATACTAATCATGTAGCTACATTTATAGTTATGCCCTCCTATTTGGAAAAAAGAACATGAAGTGGTTAACTTTTGCATTTATCAATCAGTTTCATACTGTATGAAACAAAACAAACAAAACAAAGTATATTGGAAAAGGTACTGTGTTTAAATAGAACCTTGTCTACCTTTTGATTTTGTTTCCTGGGGGCCGTCATAAGTTTGTGGACACCCCCATAGAAATGCATGTTAATTCTATAACACACGTTTCAATGGGATGTCTAAGGAGTTAGACCAATGATGATTTCAAGAAAGGAGCCTTTCAAAAACCTTTAGAAAACCATAATTGGCTATGTGTTAAAAGCTGGTTCAGTTATACCTTTATAAAACCATGATCGGCTATGTGTTAAAAGCTGGTTCAGTTATACCTTTAGAAAACCATGATCGGCTATGTGTTAAAAGCTGATTCAGTTATACCTTTAGAAAACCATGATCGGCTATGTGTTAAAAGCTGGTTCAGTTATACCTTTAGAAAATCATGATCGGCTATGTGTTAAAAGCTGGTTCAGTTATACCTTTAGAAAACCATGATCGGCTATGTGTTAAGTGTCCAAGAAATAGGCAAATTGATCAATCAATAGTACTTGCCTCATCTTTCTTTCTTTTTCTTTTTTTGGGGTTCTACCCTGTTGTGGAGGTGTTATGGTACATGTATAGTGGTTCATTCACTTCAACCAATGGGTTGAATGCACCAATCCAAGCCAGGCACATACATTAGCAAGACATTATTTCATGTTTGCCATTCTCCACCCAAGTGAAAATGGGTACTCTATATACTTGAGTGTTTGGCTATGGCCAGGCTAATAACTTTAGATAGAGCATCATGACATGACAAAAATGAAAGCTATACAGAAAGCCACATTGTTATTATCATTGTCATTCTTGTTATTATAATTACTAGGTACTTGGAGAAACACTTGATGTCGAATTCTGATTGGGTCACTGAACCTCTTATAAACTGACAGATCACTATTGATGATTATGATGAATTATTATCATTATTATTATTATTATCATCTTTATTACTATTATTACTATTATTATAATTATTAGTATCATTATTATTGATACTATTATTATTAATATTATGATTATAATTATCATTATTGCTATTATTGTTATTATTATTCTGTAAAAAAATGATCTCTAAACTTGTGTTGTATTTCATCACATAAAATTGCTAAATGATGTGATCAGCTGAGAGCCATAGGAATGTTAGCATATAACCTAATGCCCATCTGGGCCTGTATTCAATTCAATACATAAGTACAAAATTTAAGCTTTTTACTTAGTATTTGGCTTAGATAAAATACTTAGCCAATTTTGGTATTCAATTCAAAATTTTGGCTTAGTAATTTACCCTAAATTTAAGACAGCTCCCTACCAGACTTAAGCCAGTATTTTAACCTGCGTACAATTATACCAGCGCACATTCATTGCAACGCATTAATTGCACATTAGTTTTGATTGAACGTGTGACGTCACAATGCTTATCAGTAAGTATTTTACTTAGATTTTGTCCTAGAGTACCTCACTGCCGAAATCTTGGAACTCGCAGGCAATGCTGCCCGCGACAACAAGAAATCTAGGATTTCTATAAGTGTAAAATGCGATTTAAATACGAGATAAGTAAATTTCTTAGCTTAGCCATTTACTTAGTAAATTTCTTACTTATGCTAAGTATTGAATTGAATACCGGCCCAGGTTCTCAACAGATGAAATAATTCTTTCTTTGTGAAATCACATGTGAATAACTCAGTTCTGACCCCTGCCAACAAACCATAACAATTGGCTAGAATATTTGATGAAAACAATATCATTTAGAAGCCCCCCAAAATAGCATCATAGTTTTATACATGTTCATATTTTTTTATCTTACATATAATGACCCCTCACAATACAGCAAAAATCCTTTTCTTTACAGAATAAACAAAAATAATTAATTGTGTTTCAAACCACTTTTTATTAAACAGTGCAAAATTAATTCAAAAATAATTCAAGAGGGGAAGACTTGCAAGAATAACAAAAATGTGCCTTCATCTAGTGTCTTTACAATTTTGTTTATACTAATCACATTTGCTGCTAAAGCACTCCTGTTATTTCATCATCCACAATCAAGGTAATACATGTGAATGAGTGTATGATTACTTTTCAGATGGCTACTAATCATTGAAATTACACTCATCTATATTATACTCAATGATTTGTTTATGTATCAAAGTCTGTGACTAGAATAAGAGTCAAGGTTACTCTCTTCATTTATCGTGGCTTTAGGAAGAAATACATTCTTTCATTTGTTGACAAGCATGACACAGTACTATTGAGAACGTAATACCAAGTCAGAAAAAATTGATGTTCAAATCTATAAGGAGATGAAATAAATTATTCTCTAATTTTCTTTAATTGGTAATCTTTAAAATAAGATTGTTTTAATGTTCAATTTTTTTTCTCCTTTTTGTTTTGTAGTATTTATATCTTATTAAAGTGACTCGGTAATGGGGCTTTCACATATACACTCCGGGGCCCGTACGGCGAGTAAAAACAGACATTTTGGGAATTTTCGACCGGTGTCCGGCCAGCTGCCGACAAGTTCCTACGGGCGCCGGGACAGTTTTCTAAGCCGTACGGGCCCCGTGGTGCTGAGTTGGCTGCTCCCAATTCTCCCGGCGTTTTTAACTGACCGTTAGCCCGTAGAAAACCCGTAAAGGGCCCGTGAGGCACCTTACGGGTCCCGTGCGGGCTCCGGACAGTGCCCGGACGGGCCCCTTACGAATTTTTTCTTCAATTTTAATAAAAAATGTTTACGGGCGCCTTGCGGTGCTCAAGGGTTCCGTACGTGTACCCTACGGCGCCCTGACGGGCCCCTCAAGAGCCCCGGGTGATATGCACAACAACAGGCGTCTGCCGTCCGGGGGCCATTTAAAATGAATATTGCCCGTGCGGGTCCCTCACGGCGGCATCTCGAAATGTACAACGCAGATTTAAATACAGGAGGTACGGATACCAGAGGACACATACAGAGTGAGTCGGAAAAAATGTCCCACTTTTTAAAAGTTGTATTGTTTGAAGTATGAATATTTAATGATGAGTTTTATGATAGATGTCTTGATAGAGTTATCCTCCCAGTACATTTAGGTACCATTTTCATTTGAATTTCTGCATGCATGACTGAACATCAGACAATCTTTACAAGACTGACAGATCTCACTTGTGCCAAGTTGCTAGGTGAGGAACAAAATAATGTTTTGAACAAAGACAGCCATTTTGTTCAATTATCCAATCAGCCAGACAGACAAAAACACACAAATACACGCACCCCCCCCCCACACACACACACACACACACACACACATATATATATATATATATATACATATATACGAACATGCACAGGCACACGTCCACAAATGAGCATTCCATTCCCGACAAGGCCTACCAAAACTGTTACTTTTTGTCGGGAATTCTTCTTATCGTACGAAAAGTTGAGTGGCCGCTGTCCTCTTGGTGCGTATTGGCGGATGTTGTGCTAGATGATGATGATGGTGATGATGATGATGATGATGATGAAGATTAAGATGATGACAATGATGACATGATCGTGGTAGTGAATGTGTTTAAAAGCGAAAGATTTTTACTTTAGGGTTATGCCACTTAAACATTCAGCGATCTTGATAAAAATCAATGCTCAATCAAAAAGGGGCAATTATGAAATAATTGTCACCGTGTGTGTTGTGTGTGTTGTGTGTGGGCGTGTTGGTGTGTGCACGTGTCTGACTGTCATTGTCCAATGCATTGTTTTATTCCTCACCAAGTAACTTGGCGCAAGTGAGATCTGGCAGTGTCTGGTATTCAGTGATGCATGCAGGGATTCAAATGAAAATGGTACCTAAATGTACTGGGAGGATAACTCTATCAAGATATATCATGAAACCCATGATTAAATATTCATACTTCAGACAATACAACTTTTAAAAAGTGGGACATTTCTTCTGACTCACTCTGTAGTTCAGTGCACCGCACGGCACCCGGCCTGGCGCCTTGAGGACCCCGGCCGGGCCCCGGCAGGGCACCTTCCGGGAGCCATCGGTACACCTGCTCATCGGACGGAGCCCGTAAGGTTACCGGTCGGCACCCTGCCGGCACCTTGCCGGCACCCTGCCGGCACCCTTACGGGCGCCTTGCATTTCACTCGACCAATTTTCTCCGGGCACCTCCCGGGCGCCGCATAATATGTGACCACACATGCCGTAGAAATGAAAATCGGACGGTTCCCGTACGGTCTCTAAATCTACGGCAAGCCGCCGGGTAGGGAAAATCGTACGGGGCCCGGTTTATATGTGACCTAGGCATTACATTGCCTCAGATTCTGAAACAAAATCCTGGATTTGGCTCATGCTGCAATCATGATTATTAACCCAGTCAGGAATCCCATGAGTTTTACAAGCCAATAGCCTGTCTGATTATCAAGATATCTATGATTGGAAATCGAAATGTTATTTTTCGTTTTCCTAACAGTTTTTATAACACTACAGTCTATTGGAGAAAATAAGCATGATTCGTTTATGATCTGTATAAAATTATATACACTTAAAATATTGTATCAAACCATATTATGTTCATGAAAATGTATGAAGAAAAAAGATGCAGAAACCAATAAATCAAATCGATTCAAATAAAATCAAATAAAATCAAATAAAATAAAACCGGTCACTTAAAGATTTTTACTTTTTTGAGGCACTTCATGATCATTTTGAAGCGCAATTTTGTTTAGGGCTTCAATATTACACCATATCACAGTCACTGATAACACGTAGGGCCATGCATCTCAGATTTAACATTGTTAAACGGTGCCTTTAAGACATTGTACAACAATTTAAGTATTAAGTGCGAGGCCAGATGATTCCTTCTTTTGTGATATGTTGTCCTATTGGGCTCTCCAGTAAAAAGTCAAAGAATAGTTCATTGATGCGAAGTTAAATTGAGATAATTTGTTCAAAATCTTTAATAACGGAAATCCCCTATCTGGGATATAAGCAAGCCCTCAAAAACTTATCTCAAAATTTATCTGGAGCAGCAAGATGACTTGATGAAAGTTTGTGAACAATTTTAGATAAAAAAACTCAGTCTGTGGTTTTCTCTCTTTGACTGAAAAATGAAGCCCTCATTTTGTGAATAAAACTCTGCCAGTCGCAAAAATAAAATTTGAAGAAAAAAGATGACGGTCAGTTTGTTAATAATAAATATTTTGCGACCAAAACTTTTAGGAAAGTTTTCAATTATGATTTTTTTTAAAACAACATTTCTGCCTTTTAATAACTTTTGATATTTTCACTGTGCACATCCCAGCAAATCCCTTCAAAGACACATAATAGTGGCTTCTCATGAGGGATTTGACACCATTCAGATGATTGAATAATGGGTGTTATCAATTATTGAGAGAGTGGACTTCACTTTAATGACCAAAATGTATTATATAATGCATGTACTTTTCATCAACCCTGTAAACTTCAAAAGAGTTGCCCGTAATGAAAATCCATCATTCCTACTCCAAACAGTGGCTGAATACTTTTGATCGGCACTCTCAGCAACTGCCAAGTCACTTCCAGTAGGGGCTAGAATTTTGCTGCATTCAAAATGTGTAATGTGTAATTGCAGCAAGTCCAGTGTAAGTGAACTACATGTATTTTCAATGCACATGGAAACTGTCAAGAGTGTGTCTGTATCAATCAAGTGGCGGCTCCAAGTGCTTTCTGTGTTGATGAGTTACATGCCCTTCTGCTTTTCAAGATGTAATTATTGAAGACATTTTGGGGGTTGTTTTCAGTACTATTTCTTGTTGACACTGCTCAGACTTGCATCCTTCTTTTGCATCCTTCCCTTAGAAGACTTGTGATGAGTATGTTTGTGCATATCTCCATGTCTGTGTTTTGACTTCTTGATCTGCACACAAAAATGGACAACATTGAATAATATACATTTCCAAATGAAACAAGTTTGAACTCAGATAATACCCGGTAGAGTGATTCTAATCTTTAATTGTATAAAACATGTTACTCAATACATCTAATATTTTAGTATACATGTACCTGATTACTGGATGGATACATTCAGCACAATCAGAGCTAGAATCTGACCAAATATGATGTAAACAGATACAGTTGATGTCAATCTTTCGTCTGTTTGGAGCCAGAAGGGTGTTAACTCATATACCTACACACAGAGGTAAAAATCCCTTCTACCTTCCTTTAGCTGCACATATATTCAATTTATTCTAGCTTTTGCCACTTCAGATGTACAATGCCTATAAATTCATTATTAAAGATGATCAACATTTTATGGTTTGAAATAAAGTAAGATATGAGGAAAGAGGGGTCATGTGACCAGCCAACCATAATGAGAAGCCATGTGACCCATGACTTGTCACATGACAGACAGCCAGAAAGAATAATATAAGACATAGGAGAATGAGGGTATGTAAGTCTAGTGTGAGAAAACAAGACTGTGAGTGATAGATGAGTAATAGAGAATTAGGAGGTTGAGCAATATGTGGGACACATGTAGTGTTACTAAATGTACATGACCATAATCAACTAGATGGACCTTCGACTACGCGCAGTCAAAAAAGATGCCTCCGGCATGGAGCAATTTTACAAACCAAAACAGAAGCAATTTTTAAAATTCAAGTTTGATTGTAATCCATTAAAAGGTTCTCAGAATATCGTGATAACAAGCTATTTTTAATATACATGTATGACCTTGTGACCTCAAAATCTAATCAGTTCATTGGCTTTGCAAGGTACATACTGTACATGTCCTAAGTTTGATAGTAATCCATCCGTCAGTTCTAATGAGAATGCGTTGACAAGCATACATAACGAGCCCCATGACCTATGAACTTTGACCTCATGACCCCAAAATCTAATCAGTTCATTGGCTCAGCAAGATACATACATGTCCTGAGTTTGATGGTAATCTGTCCATCAGTTCTTGAGATAAAGCGATAAGAAGCTATTTTTGCATACATAATGAGCCCTGTGACCTTTGACCTTTGAACTTGTGACCCTAAAATCTAATCAGTTCATTAGCTCTGCAAGTTACATACATGATAAAAATTTGGCAGGAATCCATCCGTCGGTTCTTGAGATAACGCGATCAAGAGAACAGGACGGACGGACGGACGGACAACCCGAACACATAATGCCTTCGGCTACTTTGTAACGGAGGCATAATTATGCTCTTTCAAGCACTGGTGGCTTGTGTGTACTTACTCATGGCACAGTGCAATTAAGGAATTTGTGAATGCCTTCCATTAATACAGCTAACCCGCACCCATTTCTGAGATTGGGAAACGAATTCCTTAGTAAAGTGTGGAATGAATTGGGTTTTTCTGAATAAAAAATGAGCTTCACAAAGTAAGGTGGTGGTGGTGGGTGAAAAGAAGGGCTTACCTTTTCATGTTTACTGTTATGACTTGATAATTCTTTGGTGTGCTTTTCTCTATCCTTTTTCTTGTCTCTGCTTCTGTCCCTGCTTCTGTCCCTGCTTCTGTCCCTACTTTTGTGTTCACTTTTTCTCTTCTTACTCTTCTTTTCTCTTTCCTCCTTTCTCTTCTCTCTATCTCTCCTTTTTCTTCTCCCTGTAGAACTCTCATCCTGACTTTCAGTGTTTTTTGGAGGGCTCTCCTGGGTATGGTCTAATGACGGTGGAAGCATCGGTCCATATTCCTCTTCCTCCTCCTCCTCCTCCACCTCCTCCTCTTCTTCCTCCTCCTCCGCTCTTTCCTTGCCTTCATCTCTATGAATTGCACCACTAGTTCTGTTTCCATGACTACGAAGTTCTCTCATTACTTGTTCATCATCAACACTTTCCAGCCCGGTCATATATGAGGCATGTTCATTCTGTATTGAAGCCTCAACTCCATCATTCTTCTTTGCATTTCCACCTCCAATTGAACTCTCCAGACCTGTATTACAAAACAAAAATAGAATTTAAAAAAAAAAGAAGAATAAAAAGGAAGAAACAGAAACAAGGAAGAAACAGAAAAAAGGAAGAAACCGAAAAAAGAAAAGATAAGAAGAAGAAGAAAACTAGAATTTAATTCGTCACGAGGACGAATAAGGTGGTCTGTCTTCAAGTCTTATGATAGATTATAATATTTACTGTATTGAGAAAGGGAGAAGTTATATAGACATGTAGACAATGATGATCATGATGATGATCATGAGGATGATGATCTTGATAGTAATGGTGATGACGATGATGATGATGATGATGATCATGATGATTTTGATGATCATCATCAACAGACCATGATGACATCTGATTGAAAAAAATGAGGGGCATTTAGATAGCATATAGTCTCAGCTACAACATACTCCAAAATCAACAAAAACCAAGCGGAAATAACGGCGATATTGCTTGCAAACGACCGGAAAGTAGAATCCAGATTTGAGAAAAAGTCATCTCCCATAAGGATTACACGCAAAAAGTAATGGATCAAGTGATAATAGGGTAATAATAAAGTAAATATAGTTGTTTAGTACATTATATGCGATACTACGTGTTTTAATATTCAAAGGAGATGGTATAGTGAAAGGTCAAAAAGAAAAAAAAGTGAAGCAAAAAAATTGTTGGAGACGCCCGGACTCGAACCAGGGACCTCGAGGTCAGAAGTCAAGTGCGTTAACATTTCCCATAGAGATTACACGTAAACCGAAAATGGAATTATCAAATCCCACTTTGCAAGTGAGATATGAGCATGATCCCGGCATCTGATCGAAAAATAAAGGGCACACTTGTGATAGCTTATTGTCTCAGCTACAACATACTCAAAGCTCAGCGAAAACAAAGCTAAAACGACGGAGATATTGCTCGCAAAAGACAGGATGTAGAATCCAGTTTTGAGAAAAAGTCATGTCCCATAGAGAATACACGCAAAATGTAAAAAATTGACATGCCACCTTTAATCGCAAAAATACGCCATGATACCTTAGTCAAATGAAATATTGTGGTGACTGCATTTGTAGAGAATGGTCTAAGGTAGATCATATCAAAATTTGGAAGAATATCGATCAATATTTACAGAGATACAGTCAATTTTCAAGAAATATGCTGACGTCATAATATGCAAATTGAAATTTTGAGTTGGGAGGCCATTATGACGTCATGAGTTAATTGAGGGTCAAATGAGACATGAAATCATATCTCCAATTCATACTCTATCAAAATATGGAGAAAAAAAATGGGTTCACCTTGCATCCTAAAGCGCTACAATGGATTTTGTATAGGCATGTTTTTGCCCAGCTATGTATAACAAGAGCTCGCACGCACAGAAATTATCTTAAACGTACGCTCATTCCGTTATTAATGGTCAGAAAAAGGTGAACAAGGTATCAAAATGCTTGAAAAAAATGTGTCAAATATGATGACAGAGAAAAATTGGCGATTCTATGTTGGAAAATACCAGTACGCGCGAAAACGTGCGCGTTTTTTGCAAAATGCTTAAAATGGCCTGAAACGTATGCAAAATTAATTTAATATGATTTCGAGCATTTTGAAATTTTGCGCGCAGGCTGACGCGCGGACATACGCATGCGCGCGCGTTTTTTTACCTGAAATTGACCGGACGGATATTGACCTTAATCATGATAAATATGAATGAGAAATGCTTTTCCGTTATGAAGATATGATCATGAGTAAAAAGTACCAAAAAAAACACAAAATGGCGCCTGGATGACGTCATGAAGATTTGATGACCTTGAAAATGTCACAGTCACATCTCATGACAATGACCTATGACTGTGCCAAAATTGAAGGAAATTGATTGAACCGATCTTGAGTTATCCTGTGAACAAAAAAGTGTGAAGAAATAAATAAAAATAAAGAATAATAATAATAATAATAATAATAAATAAAGAAAGAAAATTCTGACGAAAACAATAGGTGATCTGTCATTGACAGACCACCTAAAAATATTATTTTGACATGATTAATATCAACATTAAACATGACCATAGATATATAGAGTACCGAAGCTGTGACATCATAAAAATCTATTTTTGGAATTTCTCAATTTTTTCTTCATTTTCCGAAAGCGCATCAAAAATAATGTCCAAATGTTGAAAACCAATTCAATATGTTCAGTATAGGCTGAGATATGACCATCTGAATAAATAGATTTCCTATAGGAATTCAGTGTTATATTTTAGGTGTATACATGTGGGTGAAGGTTCAAAATAGTTTACTGTATTGTAAATGAAGATTGCCAAAGGAAGACAGGTGCAAGGGAAAGAGAGAGAGAGAGAGAGAGAGAGAGCTGAGAGTGTGAGAGAGGGAGAGGAGTGGATAGAAAGAAAGAGAAAGATAGAAAAACATACAGAGAGAGAGAGAGAGAAGGGGGAGAAGTAGAGAGGGAAAGAAAGAGGGAGATATAGAGACAGAGGTGAGGAAAAGAAAGAAGAAAGGAAGGAGATGGTCATCAACATACAACAATAGCATAAAATAAAAGAAACATTGGCAAGGTATCTTCAACTGTGAAGGAGGTAGACGAAGAAGAAGAAGAAAAAGAAGAAGAAGGTAAATTGGAAGTAAGTTTGACTTTGACCGACAGAAAATGTGATGTTGGGTGTTTAAGATCAGTTGCTTCCAGGTTTACAAAGTGTTGAGCATGACATTATTCAATTATTATTAAAGATGAAAAACTAAATGTCATGACAAAATATATAAAAACTAGATGGAATTCGACTGCGCGCAGTCGAAAATGATGCCTCCGTTATAGAGCAATTTTACAAACCAAAACAGAAAAAAAAAATTGAATTCACGTTCAATGGTAATCCATTGACAGGTTCTCACAATATTGTGATTACAAGCAATTTCTCATATACATATATGACCCTTTGATCTTTGACCTCATGACCATAAAATCTACTCAGTTCATTGGCTCTGCAAGATGTTCTGAGTTAAATAGTAATCCATCTGTCAGTTCTAATGAGAATGCGTTCACAAGCTATTTTTGCATACATAATGGGCCCATGACCTTTGACCTTTGACCTTATGAACCAAGAATCTACTCAGTTCATTGGCTCTGCAAGTAACAAACATGACCTAATTTTGGCATGAATCCATCAATCGGTTCTTGAGATAACGCGATCACAAGCTGTTTTTGCATTCATAATGTGCGCTGTGGCCTCTGACCTTTGACCTACGTGCTCCAAAATCTAATCAGATTGTCTTCTTATGGTGATACACACTATCATTAAGTTTGAAGTTTAAATCTCCAGTGGTTCTTGAGATATTATGATAACAATCTCAATGTATGGAATTTCATAAGTTGACCTCTGTGACCCTTGACCTTTGACCTACGTGCTCTAAAATCTAATCAGATCGTCTTCCTATGGTGATACATACTATCCTTAAGTTTGAAGTTTTTACATCTCCAGTGGTTCTTGAGATATGATAACAATCTCAATGTATGGAATTTCGTAAGTTGACCTCTTTGACCCTTGACCTTTGACCTACGTGCTCCAAAATGTAATCAGATTGTTTTCCTATAGTGATACACACTATCACCAAGTTTGAAGTTTAAATCTCCAGTGGTTCTTGAGATATCATGATAACAATCTCAATGTATGGAATTTCATAAGTTGACCTCTGTGACCCTTGACCTTTGACATACGTGCTCCAAAATCTAATCAGATCGTCTTCCTATGGTGATACATACTATCCTTAAGTTTGAAGTTTAAATCTCAAATGGTTCTTGAGATATCGCGCTAACAAACTCAATACAAGGAATTTCATAAGTTGACCTCTGTGACCTGTGACCTTTGACCTACGTACTCCAAAATCTAATCAGATCGTCTTCCTATGGTGATAAATACTATTCCCGAGTCTTAAGTTTAAATCTTAAATGGTTCTTGAGATATTGTGATAACGGTCAAACGGGACGGACGTACGGACGGACGTACGGACGGACGGACGTACGGACGGACGGACGGACGGACGTACGGACGGACAACCCGAAAACATGATGCCTCCGGCACCACCTTCGGTGGCGGAGGCATAACAAACATGATAAGTGTTCAAAGAATGTATGAATATAAAATATCATGATGAAAGAGATGAAGGCAAATATAGTTTTGATAAAGCAGATTCAAGAGGTAAAGAAGTGGAATTGGTTTCATTTACACAACCAAAAATTTGAGAGATAACACCTATGACTTCCAGAGATACAAAAACATCACGCACACAGAAAAAGATCAAGGAAAATGGAATCAATATAAATTCTAAAGAAACATGACTTGTTTCTTTTACACATGCTTTATGCTACAAAGATTGCTATAAAGAAATATCACAAAATAAGCAAAGTGTAATTGTAATATCAAAACTCTTAAAAAGGATATTGTGACATACATGTAGCAAGGATATTTTGACATACTGTAGCACCTAAAATATTACTAACTAGAATGTACGTAACATCATAGATGTAATTATTGGTACATGTACAGAAGGGTTTATAGCAACAGGCCTGTACAGCAGGTCAGTTTGCTAAAAATTGTCTGTGATTGCAGTTAGCCTCATTATAATCACAAGTATTGGTATTGGTATTGAATCTATGGAATATGGGTTGAAAGTAAAGCCTTGGTTTAATAGTCTTTGTTAAAAATGAGACTTCTAGTATTCCAAGTGTTTTTTAAAACTTAATTTGTCTATGAATATATCATAATGTTTGGATAAAATATGTGATAACTTGAGCTTCATATAAATTGTGAAATAAAGGTAGAGCTCAGCATCCTACAGGTATGTCTCCACTTATACACAGGGGCTTGGGCAGACTTGGGCTTGGGCAGTGTACCACATTATTGACGGAGACATTGCAATATTATCTTTGTAGTGCTACAGTGTATATGATCATGGCTTTCAAACTTTTCCTCAGCAACCATCCTTTCACACAAATTTGGTAACAGATCTTTGTTCTCCTCTATAGTCTCAAGTGATGGGGAGGTAGGTCCAATGCTTTGACAACCTGCACCTACATGTAGGTGTTACACATTCTTTGTCAGCACTGGAACAGATCAACCTTGTCTGCTGTTTGTGTTGATTGATTGGTTGATTGATTTGTTTTTTATTGTCCAAATAAATGGGAATTCTTTTTCACATGGTTACAAAGTATATAACATCAAGCATAAATCAATTGAACAAACTCCAAATTACACATTAATCACCAAGTAAGTCATATTAATAATTTAGACTTAATCTTTATAGAATCAACACTAAATTCAAAACAATAACTCATACTTTTAAATTTTAACTTTATGATCACATGATCTCATTATTGACTGTATATTTAATCTCAAGATCATATCTTACATGGAAGTACAATTTATGAATCACAAACAACTAATGAGTATGAGTGTATAATATACTTTGTATGAAAATACATTTACCGTATCGCCCCCCCCCCCCCCACTCCCATTACCTAAAGTCGGGGACAAACAAGTTTCTAGAGCGAACCCACTTGATGCGGGGGACATAAAGGCGAACACCAGATCTATTGAAACGAAAAATGACTGAACAAAGGATGGGTTGGATCTTTCATAATACACATGACCTTAGCTAGTGAACCATCACCATGCAACTTTGTTATGTAGTACAATACATCTCTTAAGGTCCTTATTTCTCACATCTCCACCGAGCAAAGTTCACTTTTATCAGACTTCCTATAGCTGACTTGGGTCAACATCCAAATTCATTCCGATAAAAGGAATGAGAGTGTGGGAGGGAGGGAGGGAGAGAGAGACAGGGGAGGGAGAAAAAGAGAGAGAGAGAGGGAGGAAGTGAGAAAGAGAGGGAGAGAAAGATACAGAGAGAGAGAGAGAGAGAGGAAGTGAGAAAGAGAGGGAGAGAAAGATACAGAGAGAGAGGGGGGGAACAGAAAAGAGTGAGGGAGACAGAGATGAAGTGAGAAAGACAGGGAGAGAAAGATACACAGAGAGAGAGAGAGAGAGAGTCGGAGGGAGATAGAGAGCGAGAGAGCGAGATAGATGGGAAAGAAAAGTAGAAAATAAAACCTGTGGCATATCTCAAGTACCTTATTCAAACATTGCAGACATGGTCCATTCAAATCAAGCTGTGATTTTTTGCCTATTTTATTTATAATTCATGCCATTCCACAACAGTCAATCACACTCCCATCTCTTGGTAAATTAAACATTGGTTGATCTGCAAACAAGTACATTTCTCTTTCCTCTTTTAAAACTGAGAACATGGATGGGATGACAGAGATTTTTCTGGGTGTGCCACTGTAAATGATTTGTCCTACAATCAAGCAAAGACAATATAGATATATTGGCTGGGAGATGAATCATCTATTCTTGACACCCTAATAATAATGGCCCAGAGTTCATCAAAATCTCAACTGTTTTTGTAACGCCCCATATTAAACTAGGTGGGGTACATGTACACAGCTTGCCCGGAAATGGTACTCATTGGGGTTTCTCCCAGTTGTGAGCCAGAATAGATGGGTGCACTACAAAATACTTTAAAGTGTACCAATCCCCGATTCATGTTTTGCTCTCGATGTGAGCCAGAATAGATGGGTGCACTACAAAATACTTTAAAGTGTACCAATTCCCGATTCATGTTTTGCTCTCGATGTAAGGGGTTTCATGCTGTTATAATTAAATCAAAATAAAAGCTTCAAACATTACTTCTACAAAGAAATATTGCAGTTGAACATTAAAGCGTCTTGTTGGGTAGACTAGTTAAATAATAAATAATCATTAAAATAGGCATCTATATAGCGCTGTCTATCTAGACAATTCTATTCCAAGGCGCATAAATTAATTATTACCCAGGCTTTAGCCTAGCTGCCATTACAGCGCTCTAGCATTTCAAGGAATTAATTCCTGCCAGATACCCATTTACCTCACGTGGGTTGAGTGTGGCACATGTAGATTAATGCCTCGCCTAAGGACATTACTGCCGTGTCGGGAATAGTTAACATATGCATACACATTCGCATAGATAGGATGCATGTTTTGTGCCAAAGGTTCATCAGGTTCATTCTATCAAAAGCTTCTTTTTTTTAAATAAGATTCAGGAGATAGTTTTACTAAAGTTAGAGGACAGAAACTGTCATATTTTCAGACATAATTCCATTATTCTTTTGATCTTGAGGCCCTCCACATGAAAAAGATATTTTTTATTTTCCTTCTTGTTTTAAGTTCATCACTTGATATTGTAAATATTGAAACGATCAATAAGAATTTATTACTTCCAATCCAATAATATAATTTTCTTTGTCTCAATTTCATATGTATGGTTAGTTAACACTCTATCATCCATGCTACCAGGGGGGTGGTTCATAAAGCTGTTCGTAAAGTTACGTATGACTTTACGAACGACTTGTATATAGCCAAATGGGATGCTCAATCATTATTTACTGCATCAAATAAAGTTAAACTGTGTAGATGTAGATTAATATTCTTATTATAACAAACATTTTTAATGCAAAGTATATTTTTTGCCATAATTTAATTGAGGTTATTGGAAATATCAGGAAAAACTTTGGGCATTCTATCTGGCACTTCATATACAGTGTGTCCCAGAAAAAACGAAACCGAGAAGTATCAATGTTTTATCATATCTTAATCACAACCATGATTAATGAATGATACATATTTGGAAAGCTTAGAGTCTCTTCTTTCAGTTGATGCTACATACGTGATGCATATTTCATGCATGAGTGATTAAAATCAATTTGAAGGAAGGAAACCAAAAAGTAATTTGGCGGGCAGTATCTGAATTTCAAAGAAAAATTCATATTTCTAGAAAGTTCATTTTCTGCTCTTTCATATATGATACCTCAATCAAGAAAAAATGAGACAGGAATAACAAAGTTCTGTTTGTTTAAAGTAGCCCTTACATTTTCATAATTTTAACAAACGAATTTGTTTTCACTGGGTGCCTGCCGTAGCAAAAAGCAGATTTGACAAAAGACTTAACTCCTTTTGTTGACAATCAGCCATGCATGAAGACTCTCATCTACGGCTGATTGTCAACGAAACGGAGTTAAGTCTTTTGTTAATTTCGTTTATTGATATGGCAGCCAGCCAGTGAAAACAAATTTGTTTAATAAAATAATGGAAATGCAAGCATTACTTTAAACAAACAGAACTTTGTCATTCCTCACTCATTTTTCTTGATTGAGGTGTCATATGAAAGGGCAGAAACTCAACTTTCTAGAAATGTGAATTTTTCTTCGAAATTCAGATACCGCCCGCCAAATGTCTTTTTGGTTTCCTTCCTTCAAATTGCTTTTAATCACTCATGCGTGAAATATGCATTATCCGAGTAGCATCACATGAAAGAGGAGACTCTAAGCTTTCCAAATATGTATCATTCATTAATTATAGTTGTGATTAAGTTATGATAGAACATCGATACTTCTCGGTTTCGTTTTTTCTGGGGCGCACTGTACAAGTCGAAGACACGCACAAATACTCAGTGTGTTACATATTGTTATCCAATTCATGAAACAAACATGCACATTGTATATCCAATGATGTTATTCAAAATCTAGCACCTCATGATTTTTTAGGCTTCCAAATTAAATCAGTTCTCACAAAACTCTTTTAGTTCATAGTACTATTGCACCTCTGGTACCATTGATACCATTCACAACTTCTCTTTCTCCTATGCTATAGAAAAGAGTCACAATGAATAGGTGCATAATACAACCAGGGCTTTGGTAGCCTGGCTTTATTAAAATGGCAAAAGCAATTCTATTGTACTTTAACCCTTCTGGTTCACTAAACAATTATTGAAAAGAAAATTCCAACAGACAGAATTGGGTTTTAATATTTTTTTGATCGTTACTAAATTTGGAAGTAGAATATCTCTCACAGGAATACACTGGCATGTTTCTGCTAAAAGAAAGAAATATAGAAAAAACAGTAGGTCCGTGACCCAGCTCCCATCCCCTTTGCACCAGGAACATTTATTGGCAATCTAGTAGTGTTGCTCCAAAGTCCCCTGCATGAGCAAGTATCCCATTCAAACAAATTGAGGTCTTCTTCACATAAAAATGATTCCTAGAATCTTTAGCCAGAATCTACACCAACATTTTGATATGAAATCATATCTACACTTAATAACCTATCAGAATATGAAATAAAAAAATGAGGGTAACTGGGCATTTTGGAGAGATATCCTTGATTCAAATAAAACAGTTTTAAAAACCATTTTTCAACAGTTTTAAAGATTCCCACCTGTGCATTTTAAAGTTTGCCGTGCATGCATTGCTGTTTGGATGGTCGATATTGAAGGGAAATAACTTAAATTCTTAACAATCTTATAAGGAATTCAAAAACTTTTTTTTTTAAATTTCAGCAATCATTAAGGAAACCATGCAAAATGTTGTAATTCTTGAAATGACCTGAAACATACAGAAAATGTTGAAGTTGGGCATTTTGAGAATTTTAAAACTTTGATGCATTTGTACCTAAGAGAGCAGTCATGCATGACAAAGTAACTGTAGGATGACACATGACCTGAAGTTCATGCATACCAAGTTTGATGCAGAAATGAACATCAATACATTTGGAAAATATTGACAAAAATGAATTTACAAAATGGCATCTAGATGACTGCATGCAGAAACAATCACATCCAAAAGAGGAGATTCCCTATTCCAGAAGATAGGGAATCATCCTAAAAACTTTGAAGGATTTGACATTTAGCATGCAGAAGATAGTGGAACCAGAAGAAGGTAAAGGAAGAAATAATAATAAAGATTCTGACAAAATCAACAAGTGATTCTTATGCTATGCAGCGGATTACCTAATAAATACCACAGGTTAAAGGGCATTGAAAGAAAAAAGTACGGTAGCAAAACATTCCTTATTAGCAAAATTACATTTTATTTTTTTTGTCCAAACTGAATTTGCAACTGGCAGTGTTTTATTTGTGAACCCCATTTGTCATGTATAAAAATGATGGCTTCAATTTTCACTCATATTATAGAAAACCACAGAGTCTTTTGACCGTAAATTTCGCAGATACTTCATAAACTTATCTTGCTGCTACAGATAAATTTTGAGATAATTTATTGAGGGCTTACGTTTCCCTGATAGGGGATTTAAAACCATCTAAATTTCAATACAGGAGCCTAGATTGGTTGTGATTAACAAAGTGTTCCTAACCTATAAAGGGAAACTATGGTGTGACACCCTCAAATTGAATTTCACCTCATCCCCCATGACCAACTTTGGCTGCAAAGTGATTTTGTTTCATACTAGTAGTGATTTCTGAAGACTTTTTTGCAGGAGTGTTATTAGACTAGAAACCACAAAAAAAATAATATTCAGTAAAACACAATAAAAGACAAAAGTTCTATAGTAACTATGGATGTATGCAAAGGACAGAAGAGTGAATTCTTTTATCTAGGAGTGCCTCTGTCTAAAAGATGAAATTCCTGCCGCACCTTTTCTTGCCATTTGAAAAACAACTTTGAATAGAACCTTCCTGCCTGAAACCAATACTAAAGCCAATCCTGTGTATTGACCCAGTTACTGGTCTTTATACTTCTCCCCCCCCCCCCCCCCATTACCCAACTTCCAAACTTATTTTGTAATTTTGATTCATGGTAAATCGAGGGTCGGCATAGAAAATCTGGCTATACATGTACATCAGTAACATTTGTATTGATCCTAATGAACATGACTTGACTTTGGTATATACTGTACATAATTTATCCATAGATCCCAACCATGCTGCCTCCGGCGCATGGTCTTTAGACTATTCATCAGAAGAACAAAAATCCTTATAGGTAATAGACAGGACAAAACGAGATGGTATAACAATAGCACGTTCAATTTGGCAAATATTGAACATTTATTCTTGAAAAAGGAAAGCAAACAAAATGGGTGCGAACCAGAAGTGAGAAACAACAGACATTTTTAAGCGCAGGTAAACTTCAGATAATAGCATTTTAACATTTAATCAGGCATTGCTCACTAAAGCCTTATCAATTACATGTAATCATTTCCAAATTTGTATATCCACTTTGCAACATATCTGTCATATTCTCTCTGTTACTATTAATAGCTCTTGCTCGAGTTTCTTCCTATCCTCCCTCTTTTCTATCTCCACTTTCCAATATCTCCCTCTCCCCTTTTAAGTATCCCTCTACTATTTCTCTTCTCTTTTTCCACATTTCTGTTTCTACTTTGAAACCTCTCTTCATTTGACTCTACTTCTAACAGCTACCGCATTAACCTTTCCCTTCTTTCCACAAATTTTTAATTCCTTTTTGCACTATTTTTGTCTTGTTTTCTTGCTGTTTAATAATTAATTAATATTATTCTTTTCTTTTCCTCTCTTAATTTTTTTTATCAGCACTTTTAAAGCTGTCTGTTTCTAATTACTATTTTTCGCAGGTTCTCTCTTCGATTTGCAACCCTCTACTCTTACCCTGTTGCAAAGTTATTTTCTCCACTTTGCAATATCTCTGTTTGTCTTGTTTCTGTTTCTAATTGCTTCTACTTTTTTGGTCTGTTTGGCAATCTCTATCTTACTTTTTGTGTCTTCTTCTCTTTCTGACCCACTATATTAATGTACAAATAGTATGTTTGCACCACTTCAGTCATTTTTTGAGGCAATCCTAGCAAAACTGAATTTGCACTTTGAGGCACGCATAGTGAAAGTTGTCAAGATTACACATTCACACGCTCGTGCCCCACAGACTGGCAGGATGTGATTCTATGGGCTTAACATGAAGAGAGTGAATCTAGAAACATTTCTTATTAGTTATTGCATCACAAATGGGTGTGTCTCAACGAGATAAAAATCTCTGGTCTTATCTGAGATAAAATGAACCTCAGAATACTGCCCCTTAACTTTTGGATCAGAGAGATGGAGAAGATGTCATCAATGTACAATAAAAAACACAACGCATCTTTTACAGAACCACAAAAGACTGAAGATTGGACATAACAAGCTTTAAAACCCCAGCCACTTCTATACTCTTATTATCTCTGCTTATTTCATTAGGAAGACAGTCATACCTTGCACAGTGTGGAGTTCACTTTGTGGTGCTCCTTCATGTTTTTTCTGATCATCATTCTCATCTCTGTCATACTCGTCACTGCTACTACTGCTGGAGTCGGAGTCAAGGAAGATGGCTTGGAAGAGATCTAGAGGAGGGCGGGGCTTGTCATCACTATCAGCGGTAGAATCCTGAGATGGAACATCATACTCTGCAATCTGTGATTGGGAAAACAAGTTCAAGTTCATTTCCACATTTCATTTCAAGGTATCACAAATAACAGCAAAAACATTACATAACTGGCATGAAATAGCAGTAACATACATAACAGAATAAAATAGTACATCATACTGAAAGAAAGGGTAAAGATAAAATTGAAATGTGAAAGGGAACTGCATAAGACATTGGCCTTTTCAGGCAGAACCCCTATATACAATAAAATATATATATATATATATATATATACAATATACTATATACAATTAAAACTTATGTAAATACATGTGCAGTGATCAAACTTTCTCTCATTTTTTTTTTCTCTCATTTTTCTGCTTCTATCAAAACCAAATAGGACTTGCCCTTTAAATTTTCCTCTTCAAATTACATTCACCCTAAATAGGATTATTGCAAATATGTTTTTAATACAACCCCTGCATGAAAGAATTGTATTTCTCCATCAATAACTAAATGAGAGTTAAGGAAGTTTATGAAATTGTCTGTATAGAGCAAATTGGAAAGAAGCTTGTGATAATCACAGTATTGCAAATTTATGTGTCACTGAAGACAACTTGAAGAATTCATAACGTTCCTATTTTTAATTGGGTATTGATAAAACTTTCTCTCATTTTTCTGCTTCTATCAAAACAAACTTAATATCAGGGTGTGCTTCCCCTTAATGATCAAACCATAAGAATGTTGAATAATTAGTGGAGCGATGGCTGTAATACCTGCTTTTTTATTTCTGTACAGAGAAGGTTGGGCTCTCAAATTGGCTTGCCTTAGCATCAATTGAAGTCAACATAGCAGAGTAGATAAAGTTTATTTTTATTGATTGATGGTGATGGTGACAATGAAACTATTTTGTTGAGTCTACTAAAGTCACTTAGCGTTTATTTGCACAGGTAGTGAGCTTGCTCAATGATCCTGCACCGCAGTACTTTGTGATCAATGTATAGCATTATGTTGCCTACAGACATAACCAATAATTATATAAAGTGGATTGTTGAAGTGTTGTGTTGAATGCTCACATACCAGAAAATCATCATTGGAATGAAATGAAGTTTACATCAGGTGCCACTGGCGTAAAATCATGAAGATATGATTTTTAATTAAAGTACCGGTATGAAAAACTATGGAACTTAGAAAATCACTATTTGGTTATCAGTTTGTGACGTCATTGCCTCACTATTTATCAATTGCTTTATATATTTCAATCCCATTAATTTCCCTTTTTATCCCCCCAAAACTTGATTTCCCCATGCTTTTGCCCAGGTTATATGATTTGTATCATATTGCTTGCGTGACATTTCACAAAATCTTTTATGAACTTTGAAGAATTGATACTATTTTCTGAATATTGTATATTCATTATCATTGATTTTTATATAAATAAAATATCAAAATTCTCATTTTTGTGATTTAACTGAACAAAATTACTCTATATCAGTGCATCCGCACAAAAACATATTACTATCAATATAACTTGGATGCTGGTGTGAGGAAATAAGATTTTTAGGGGGGGAATTGGAAATTTATATTATCAATATAAAGAAAACAATTAGTGGATAGTGAGGCAATGACGTCACAACTCATGAGTGAGTTGCCAATTTGTCTTGTGCTTTTCAAAGTTTTACATGTCATTAAAAATTCATAACTTTCTTATTAGTTATCCGAGTTTACTCAAACTTTTTAAATTGTTTTGTTTGATTTTCTGCTTCTATTGAAAGTAAGTTATTTTTGGAGTTGGACTTGCCTTTCAGGGTAAGGTCTACATATAGTGTTTGGTTGAGGGTTGAAACTAGGGATTTAACTTGAGGGTAAGGTCTACATATAGTGTTTGGTTGAGGGTTGAAACTAGGGATTTTAGTATTGTTACAAAGTTGACCAAGCAGCAAATGTCTTCAAAGCATCAAAAATTCTTTTACAGATATCACAGAAGAGCTGCATTGAGTGGGGACACGCAGAGCTCAACCATGCAAATTCTCTCTTTGTGAAGGAAGATTTTCATATCATGGAAAAAATAAATATTATAAAATTATATGTCTCTCGAAAGCTCAGGATTCTGTCTTTCATGTCATGTCATTTTCATCAAAATCCATTAATTACTTACGACACAGTTGTTTGGGATTTACCCTCTAATTCGTACCGTCTCACTTCGTTTGTCGCCATTTTTATTTGACAGCCGATTTGTATCCCTAGTTTTAGCTCAATGCGCTTGAACGCCATTTGTCTTTGAGTTTTAAAAATCCACTGGTTGGAAAGAGCACATCTTAAGCTTTATTTTCATATAAAAAATGATGGGGGTATGTTTAAAAAAGATCGTGAAAAATCAGAGTGAAAAGTTTGAAACAATTTTCTATATCAGAAAAACATACTTTTAATTCAATTTCGATACGAGAAGAAAGAGAATTTACTGGAGAATACGATCATGTAAATATTAAGAATGACCCCGAGATGGCGCTAGAGCGCCAATCCAATGAAAACAACTATACCCCTAGTCGATACGCTCTGAGCGAAAGTGACTTCAACGAGCAGGCACCCAGCTTCGCTCGAAGACCCGACGGGCCACATGGCCCCTCACCGCACCCGCCGCTTGCCGTCCCATCAAGATCCGAAACGGAGCATGAATCTGAGGCTTCAAATATCGAAACTGAGGCAGGATTTGCAGCATTTGGCGAACAAATTAGTAAATACATATATATTTCAACGGAATTATTATGCTAACGTAACCTAAACAGATTTTAAAGCGATCACAAGACCAATAATACATGTTTGTGTTTTTCCACTCGCAATTTTTCTCGCACCTCATGCGAGTGAACTTTGAATTTCAAAGTGACTTTTTAAGAAATTCAAGAACAAACTTGTGTAATCTTTGTCAATTTATAGAGTGAAAATTTAATCAAATTTTGTCAGAAAATTTTTTTTTGTGTGTTTCAATCTAAATAAAATAACTGTTATGAAGGCTTTTCTGATCTTTGGAAAATTATTATTAAATTCCAATTTAATTCAGGCAGCGTCTTTTTAGTAATCATATCTGATTGATGCACGTCTGTGTATGAAAACCAAATGACACACACACACACTCGGTGATAGCTCGGCGGCAGTGCACCTCCCATACTGGTGTCTCTATTCTCATGTTGTGATTGTGAACCCACGCCAAGGATTTAAAGGGCATTTATTGTTTTCCCAGAGTTTTTAAATTTAAGATCGTGGATTCAATTCATGAATTTCAATTAAAAGGGATTTGTTATTATTTTTGTTTATATAGTAAATAAGTTAGGTAGGCCTACTCAAATTTTCCTCATTTCTTTCACCCCCACCCTCTCTCCAACCCCTCTCTCCAACCAAAGGCAAACTGATGGCACTTTGATGGAAATCTGGACTTCTTGAAGAGTGTATTTCTTTGAAGTTTAGAGCCATTTTCAAAAGCCATTTAAACTTTAGTTAAAGTAGGTTGATGGCCCAAAATACTAAAAAGAAGTGAGTCCCATACAGGCGCGGATCCAGGAATTTCTTGCCGGGGGGCACACGAGGGGGGGGCACACATATATATATATATATATTATTTTTTTTTTTTTTTAGTCCCAAAAAAAAATCGCAATGACTCAGCCAGCCGCTGAATAAACGGGGGGGGGGGGGGGGGAAAGGACACTTTTTTTTTTGGGGTCAAGAAATTTTTTAATTTTTTAATTTGCTCCGTGGGGGGGGGGGGGGGTTCGTTCCGTTTGTGTCTCCTTAGATCAAGATTACTGTAATCTTGATCAACCGGCCGTGTCAGACACGTTGCCCCGGGGTGCGAGATAGGACTCTTGTAGCGTGCCCCCATTTAAAACAATTATACAGTTACAGTTAACAATACATTTAATTAATAGTATGAAACTATTAAAATTACTCTCATGTTACGGGAAAAAATATTGCATATACATATATTATGAATCAATTGATTTGGTCGATCCAGTTTGATGGCACAAACATGGCACTACTGGACAGAGATCCTAATAATTATAGAGCTTGGTCTTGTTGCTCTGTTCGCCAGTTTAAGTTTAAGGATATGGAATCCCGCGGCACATTACTCACAAGAGTTCTAACAAGCCAAGCTTATACAGAGCCTATAATAAGTAATGTCGTACATGTACCACCCACCTGATCGATCAAAAACTCATAACTCATAACTGAAGAAAAAAAGTAAAAAGAAAAAAAAAAAAAACACGAAATGGTAACCATCTAAAATTTCATAGTTGTGATAAATATCTATAAAGATTTATCAAGCACCAAAAATAAATAATATCATGTTCAAGAAAAGGATATATACACTTTGTATTCTTCTTTCGTGTCCTCAAATGCTCTGCCAGGCCTTGGCACACTGGAGAGCCTTCTCATTTGCTGCCACCAGGTCTTCCAGGCAGCATGGGTCGATTAGGAGTGGACATCTTAATAGGTGTGACATGGATTGCACGGATGTTCCACACTCGCAGTTGGTGTCTGTGTCGTCAGTATATCCCCATTTATTCATGTTGTATTTACATCGCCCCACACCTGTGGGGGGGGGGGTGGGGTAAGGTCACCTTTTTAGGTCAGCCATTGCCATATTTTTTTTTTTATTTTTTTTTTTAATAATTTTTTTGGGGGTCGGGGGGGGGGGGGAGCACATTTGGGGGGAATTTAGGGCTGATTTTAACTTTTTTTTGCGGGGGGGGGGGGGGGGGGGGGTCGGGGAGCGGCAGGTGCCCCCTGTGCCCCCCCCCCCTGGATCCGCCACTGCCATACCTTCTATTGATGTGCCAAAATTCATTCCCCTACCATTAACGGTTTTCAATTTAGGCAGACTTGAAAACGCACAAAAAAGCTTAAGGGTGCTTTAAAATATGAAGTTTTAAGAGTTTAGAGCCATTTTCAAATGCCATTGAAAATTAATTTAAATGGATTTGATGGTCCAAACTTACAGAAATAATTAAGCTATATATATATATATATATATATATATATATATATATATATATATATATATACCCCCCAGATATGCCGAAATTCAGCCCCTCTTGATAGACACTCTTAAATCTAGCCAAGTTTCAAAACCCATGAAAACTTGTTCCGGCGACGCAAAACTAGCCATTTGTCACACGCATCAAAATGGGCTTCATATAATTATTTGAAAAATTCCACAAAAAAATATTTGTCTAAAGAACCTTAAAAAAAATAGGCATGTAGAAATCCATACAGAGAACAGATTTCTTGAAAAGAAAGGTGATTCATCCATTAATTACAAAATTATGTCACCTTGAAAATGGCTAATTGTCAGTTATAGCCAAATTACGCAAAATTTGACCATTTCGTCTCTTATGTAAGTGGTCGTATTTTCAAAAGTACTTATTCAAATTTGACAAATGAGGTATCAAAACTCCTCTTTCCATGTGCTCTAAAAGGAAATTGGCAGGGGAAATGAAATGTAGATACTTTCAAACTTTAGCTGTGATACCTACTTTTACAGGTACGACATAAAAATGCCCAAAGTTATGCTTACTTACAATATACATATAGATCACTAAACACAGGGGAGGCACAATAAGTGTTTCAACAGCTTTTTGTATTAAATGTCAAAATCTTTAAATGGAGCATGAAATTGCATTTCTTTCAGTTGAACTAGTACAAAATATTTTTTCAGGAGAATGCTTCCGGCATGACATACTCTTTTGCAATCTTGGCTACATAAATTTCCCAGTCTTTGTGTTTAGGGGTGATATGTTATGCTAAGTGCCTGAAAAATGGTCTAGTAGAGTGTGAGAAGATTTATGCATGAAATTTAAAAGCAACATGGAAAACTTGTGGAAATTATTATATATATTACACTGGTCACCATTCAATAATTAATGATGCTCTTTTGTGTGTGCAAATGGGTAGGGAGAGTGGGTGGTGTATGTGGGCGAGTGTGTAGGTAAGGATGAGTGTGTTGTGTGTGTTTTTTCTTCATTATACATAGTGTGTAATTTGAAATATTACTAGCTAAGTTGTACAGTACACTACATATGATTGTATACGATAGTTGGAATTTACATATTAGAAAGTACACTACGTAGGTGAAAATAATCCTTTTTGAAAATATAAAGAAGATGAGAGAAATAGGAAATGGCAAGAGCAGAAAAAGAGATGGAGCTAGAAAGATATGGAGGAAAGGGGAATAAATGAGAGAGGAAAGAGAAAGCTATGTAATGAAATAGCAGTTATCGATATTACAAGTTGTGTATAATAATTTTTTTTAAATATTATCAATAATATCATTAAAGGTATTACAAAGTTTTGGGAAATTTTGAAAAATGGGTGGATAGTGATTCTTTACAATTTTGATATATTTGGATGCCCATGTGGATGTATTAAAAGCACTAGAAATTTTAGCCCCTAAAACACTTCTGCTTTCGAGAAAAATTGAATGTAAAGATTTACCGGTGCTCCCGGTAAATTTTGATAAATTTTAAATGGCTCCTACGGCCGTACTATGGTAGATGCGACCATGGAAATCTCAGAATATGTAGTTGTGGTATAACGGGAATAGCTAATCGATCGATATTGGTCAAGAAACATTGTTTTATAGCTTAATTAATATCTTGACCTGGAGAGGGAGCTATACAACATAAAGTGATTATTATTTATAATTTCATGAATTTAGACTCGATTTCGACCGCGACGATGATCACTGAATATTGTAGGGTCGCATATGCTTCTAATATGTTCATTTAAACCAAATTCATGACCCCATGCCAAAACTTTGTATTACCTTTAATAATCATGAAAACAAGAGTGACATTTTCTAAGAAAGTTTGTATGTATGTGCTCACCCTTGATGTTAACCAAATTTAGTCAGTTCTGACTTTTGAGATGCTGTTCAATAAACTTCATGTAGGCATATGGTAAGATACTAATCAAATTTGTTTCTTGCTTCTTCTTTGCATTGCGGAAATTTAAGTCCCACAAGTGGAATTATATCTTCGTCTATGTGATCTCAATGTTGAACATACATCCCATCTCAATCCAATCCAATCCAGGAAATTTATAAAGCGCCAATATCTAGTTACCTAATCTAAGGCGCTGATGAGACTGAAAAACTACCAAAAATATCTGTTCATGATTCTAAATTGGGAAAGACAAAAAAGCAGTGACTAATTGTAAGCAATCTTAAATAGGTATGTCTAGTTTTTAAATAGGTATCTCTCAACTTGTAAATAAAATATCCATTTTTTTTTCTTAGTTGTGGGAGTTTCTTTTAGATTTTCTAGTTCAATTTCATTGCACAGGTTTCTATGCATCATTTTAACAAAAACTCTTTTTGATCTTTGTTAACCACTGCTCTTTTTTGTCTTATTCACTGCAATCTCTCACGTTTTAAGAGTTGAGAAAAATTGATTTTTCTGAGATCAGCTCACTCTAATCAATATTGTAATTTTTTTGTTTACCCAGTGCTCACTTCATTCTTGCCTTTGTTTTGTAACATCAAAGTTTATTCTCACACGCTGTGTAACTCATAAGCATTTAGTTTAAGAGGGAAAAAAGCAAACTAGATTTATTATATCATGAAAAGGGGCATTTGGTGTAGCTCTACAGCTGATACAGATACATAAACCCAATTTTCACAAATCGCCTTTTGTCAACTCTTTCTACCTTCTTTTGGCTTCACTACATAGAAAAGGAGCTTGTATAACTTTACTCTTTATGTAATAGTTGTTACAAGAATGCCAAAAATTTCATTAAAAGTATAACTATTTTATAACAAGACCATCATGGTTAATACTACCATAGAAATCAGAAAAGATTGAGGTTTATCCACGGTTTATCTGCAGTGCATTGATGCATGGTCAGGTTACAAAATCTTATAATTACCTCGACAGAAAAGGATACTGAACTATTTTCTCTAGAAAGTGTGTGATCCCAGTACTTGCTGGTACTGACAGCAAATAATAGATTAAATACAGGAGATTTTGTTTGCATTAAAGCATATATACATAAATATCTACAATAGATTTTGATAGGCTGATTAATATCTATTCAGTATTATAGAAATTGAAATACTGCCTTCCATTTCTGGTCAAAATGTCATGGTTACTTGGACAAGAATGCAGCAACCTGCTGATGATCTGTTCAATCGCTCGTTCATTCATTCATTGTAAATAAGTATTTTCATATTTGTATTGGGATGACTGACCTTAGGGTGTGTATCAAGGCAGGCATAATAGGGCTTATTGACCAGATTCCAACGTGTCTCCAACCAGGTCAACTTTACAGTTTTTCTTTCTACATGTCCATATCTCATCGTTTCTAGTTATTATACATGTACTTGAAAATGACCAAAGATATTCTTCTTTGATATGAAAAGAGATAATTTTGAATTTTGAGTGTTGAGGATGCCTTATTCAAACTTATTTTGCTCTAAAAGGGTAATCCAACCCTTGTAATAAGTTGGTTTGTATGAAAGCGGAAAAATAATAAAAACAGAATGGCGAAAGTTTAAAATGAATCGGACCAAATGTAAGAAAGTTATGAATATTTGAAATATGCGATCACTAAGTCTACGCAAATCTCAAATTGGTAGTGTGGTCAGTGGATTGTGACGTAGGACATGGATAACTCACCCATTTGCTGTGTACAAAAATATAACTAATTTTTGTTTTTCTCGTAAGTTCCTTCTCTCTTGGGGCACTACTCAAAATATATTGTAGAAAGCATATTATTATCGGTCATCTAAAAAGAATAGACCCTTCTGAGCCATGACTTTTTGAAAAATATTAAATTTTAGTAATTTTATATGTACGGTTGGAACAGATGGGAAAGTCATCCGGCACTTCATCCCGTTGACATTACCGCTTCAGCCTTCTGGACCTTGTGGCAGATTAGCCCTGTGCTAAACAAGTTATCCAATAAAGTCTACTACTACTACTACTACTTCTACTACTACAACTACTCCTCAGCCAATTTGAAGTGCCCATACATCTAGTGATTACAACTTTCAACAATTCATAACTTTCATATTTTTTGTCAGATTTAATTGACACTTTAATCAGATGTTAATGATATTTTTTTCCACAGTATTTTAAAAGGAGATTTATTACCGACTATGTCACATTCCACTGACCAAACTGCTAATTTGAGATTCACATACACTAAGTTATCTTATATTTCAAACATTCTTAACTTTCATATTATTGGTCTGATTTTTTCACCATTCTGTTTATCTTATTTTTCTGCTTTCATACACATGAACTTATTACAAAAGTTGGATTGCCCTTTAATTAGTATGTGGTTGCCAACTTTTTATCATTTGTACAATGTACTTAGTAATTAAAAGAAAAGGGACAGGATTCATCTCTGATCTATTGTAAACCCTGTTCAAAAGATCATAAAAGGTAAAATACAAGAAAAGCTCTAAAGGGTGTCATTTTAAATGCTACAATAATAAGATGTTCACCAAAGTCATTCTCATTTCAGCCTTCAACTTTCTTTTATATGCAGGTAAATAATCGCCCCCTTCTTGACATTCATTCTCTTGGGAGCAAGAAAAGAAAGAGAAGTCTTAAGTGCAGCAAACATTATGAATCTGTTCCATCAAGCCAATAATATTTTGCTGTCCATAAAATGCATCTTCCACAAGCCAAGATAACTCTCACCTTTATATAGACACTACAAATAATTCAAATCACGCTCTTTAAGAATCACGCATGTAATGTTGCTGACAGAACCATGCAGCAAGAACGAGGTAGCAAATTAATATTCTACATTCTGATATAATTTGCTGACATCTTCATGAATCTGTGTTAATGTTTAAGAATCACAACATGATCTTATGATTTCACATTATAGAAAGCGATCAAATTATCAGGCCTGTTTAACACATGTGTACATCTTTTCTCAATTAATATACTACCTTTTATGCAATACTCATTTTCTTTAAAAATGGATCACCATGACCAAGATCAGGTTTTAAAATACCATATCATACAATTAGACTGTAATGTCACATCACCAACAATTAAACCCCTGTTTGTACCCAGATTCATTATTTCAAGCCACTAGGTTTCACTAAGATAATTCTGGTCGATAGCCTTTTACCAAATTCCTGTCAATCAAATTATATTTTCTGTTCTTACTTTGCCCATTCCTTGGCTCTCATCACCTTTGACCTCTTGCTTAGATCCCATGTTGGCAAGGATACCAGGATGTTGATCCCATCTTGACCTTTTCAGAGAAGATGATGATGATGATGATGACGAAGATTGTCCTGGCTCTTCCACTTCTTTTGATACCACTGTTATTAAGAAAGGTGTTGAATTTTAATTGGTGATGATAGTAATATTAATGTGGGCAATATGTTTGGAATTTAAATAAATATATTGAAGCACAACACTATAATTTGATTGACAGATGTGTAATTTGTCATAAGAAGATGCTAATGTAGGATTTTATAGATAAAACTGTTATAAGAAAAGAAAAACAGCAAGGAAAAGAAAAGGGAAAAAAAAGCAACAAGAAAAAGAATTACTTCTACAGAATAGCAGAAACAGGAGTTTTGTGAAATTCCTTATTTTCTCTGAATATCCATGATAAATGTTCCATCCTCAAAACCTCAAAGAGCTGGCTAAGAATTTCATTGTATTCCAAATTAATGTAATAACTGGTAAAAAAACTTTGTTGTTTATTACCATGATTTCCTTTTTTATCAAACTAAATCAACCTGTCAGGGTTAACTTTGTGTTTAATTCTCAGAGTTGCAGGATCATATTTTACTCAATAGGAAATTATTCATAAAAATATGACATGTCTACATCCTGTTCTGCAGACATAGAATATGTAGGTGTACCATATACAGTATATTGAAATGTGCTTATTTATATCAAATTATATTGGCACGCTGCCCAAAATCGATATCAGCAATATTTTGTAGGTTTAGGGAAAAAACTCTTGAATTTTAAGGCTTAACTGCTTTTTAAAGTCTACATACAGCTTTAATATATCCCCAAAATCAATACAAAACAAAACAAACAAACATCAACTTAAAAGTATTAATCAAATTTGATTTGGCCTTTAGTTGATGGATAGAAATACACTCCCAAATTTTACTTGTTCAAGAGATTTAATTCAACCTAAAAGATGAACATTTACTAAGTTTTATACCACACTAGTATTACTCTTACCGTTTAGTGATGGCCTTTTGATCTTAAATGATCCGCATCAATCCATATCATTGACTGGAGCACTGAATTGAATATTAGGAGTGTGCAAATATTTTTCATGCAGAAAATTGCAAGAACAGCCTTGCATATGAGATGGAACATGATGAGTTTCATCACTCAACACATTTTAAATTCTGGTAGAAACAGGCTGAAAGAAACACATATATCTTTCAGGGCCCCATGCATCTATAACCACCCACATTTTGACATTGCAACTAATATTTTAGACCAAGAAATATTTTTATTTTCTCTTAGAAACCATGGCTTATAAATTGTCAAGTTTGATATCATGCAACACTAAATTGAAGATGTAAAAATTAGAAAAACCAAACGTGATTAAAATGTGTTTCATAAAATCTTTGTTGGTACAAGTTTGTCAACTTGGTGACACTGCAAGGGAACAGTATTTATTACACAGTAGCTGGGTCATGTGGACCAGCAAATGTACCAGTAACCAAAAGCTAACTGGCAACATGCGGTAAATCTGTGCAAAAAAGCGAATACAAATTCGCTGCTCAATCATGCAGCCCTTCAACGCACGCAATACATGGAGTCTCACATCGCGGCATATGATAAAACAAGCTGAATTTGGCTTAAGCAACACACACAAAAAAACAAAAAAAAATTGAAATTTTGAAAAAATCCGGAATCTCCCGCATTTTGGGGTACTAAAAATCCAGAAAAACAGGATATTCCGGATTATTCGGGAGGGTTGGCAGGTATGAAAATATACCTTCGCCTGCAGAACAATCAATATATTTCAATTATCGGATTAAAGGTCCTCTTTTGCAGCCCCTCCCTAATTTTGATGAAGTTCTTTATAGGCATGATAATAACCCTCTTCATATTTTAGACCTAACAGACCAGTAGCTTCTAATGAATTTATGCATCTCTTTTTTCATCCTCAAAATGTTCTGAACAGTATTTTCAGAACATACATTATCAAATTATAGTAGCAAGTAGGTCCCACAGCACCTAATGATCTTTAAATGGTCATACATACTCTTACAAAGTTTCACTACGATAGCACAATTCGTTCTCAAACTATCGTGCTCACAAGATATTTTGGCACATTTAAATTGACCTGTGACCTTTCAACTTTTGACCCCTTAATTTAATCAGGTGATCTTTACATGGTCATACATACTCTCACAAAGTTTAACTATGATACCTTGATTCGTTCTTAAGTTATAGCATTCACAAGAATAATAATGGACAGACGCACCAGCAGGTGTACGGACAGACGGACAACCCGAAAACATAATGCTTCCGGTACTCACTTCGTGTGGCAGAGGCATAAACACCTGTCCATAAAGACAATCTGTCTGCAAAGACTACGATTCTTGTCTCAGTCTAGTGGTCTTTGTATACAGGGTCTAATATGACCTGTTTTCTGACAACAAACAAAATGTCACTAGTTTTCAACTTACATGTTTGTATCTCTTTATTAACTGACAACAGAGACATCTGCAAAAGGTGTAGGGGTGGGATTCTCTCAATTGAACTTGAAAGAAATGACCCAAATGAGAAGCATTGTAAATGGTTACAAATAGTTAGTGACCTGGCACTGATTTTGAGAACGTTTCATGGAGCCAAAGTGATACATACATTTAGATAATCCTGGTTGTGTAGGGTATATGTCCATCTGAGCACTGGCCGGCTGCTGAATCTCCAAGAAATTAAAGACAGAAAACTTATCCTTCTTTAGAGTAGGAAGGCCAACAATTGAAGACCTGTTGGAAAAAGAAAGATTTTTTAAAAGTAGACACCAATGAATGACTTATCCAAAAAGTATATTGCGTAATTTCTCAAGGTTGAATGGTTGCAGAATGTTACCAAATTCATCTATGATAGTTTTACCCCATTGGCTATAGGAAGGGGAGAAGTCACCAGTAAACTGGTGAAGAAAAATTGATTAATAAAGACTGGGGAAAGTCAATATTGATGTTCTGTAAGAATAGCGTCCGCCTCACAACCGGGCGGTCGTGGGTTCGAACCCCGGCCGCGTCATACCAAAAGACGTTTAAAGATGGGAGTTGTTGCTACCTTGTCTGGCGTTCAACAATAAGGGATAGAGCAACGTCGATCTGGCGCTGCTCAGTGGCTGCTGGGCTCACGATCAATTGGGCAAAAAGAATTTCCGTTTCGGTTTAATAAAATTTGGAGTGGACTATTAGGCTATTATTATTATTATTATTATTATTATTATTTCTATTTGTTATGCAGTACAATACTTGGAACTACAGAATCACAGATATTCAGTAATTTTCAAAGAAATCTCCATGAGATTGAACAGGTTTTTAACCATTTAATCTTGCTTTTCAATACCAAATACTATAATTTTCACACCCATTTTCAAGAGGTAACTTCTACATTCAAATTACTTACACCAGGGTAATTACTAAGAAAATAGTGCAAAAAGTATTTCATACATGTACATACAGAATTAATCAACAATGTCTACTGGTGCCTATCCAATATTATCACAGTCTCTTCCCCTGTCCCCACATTACCAAAAGGTCATGTGAACCATGAAGAAATAGTAAAAGCGTTTTGAGATCCTTAAAGATCCCTGCAGATACATGTAAAAGGGCTATGGTAATTCCCAAACACTATGTTCATCATATTCTTAGTTTATATCGTTCTTAGCATATATGTTAACAGTAGTAGTACTTTAGCTACTTAATTTATACATTCCTTTTTTTCTTCATTTTGTATGCAATTCATTTTTTTCATCCTATGATCTTCAAATTATCTCCTGCCCTTTAATATAGATGGCATCTGGTTCAGGTAGGTAATAAGTTAACATAATGAACCTATTTTCTAAAAACATATTGTTTGTTTTTTGGTTATAAAACACCGGAATCAAAATAACTTAGTGGGAACACTATTTTGAATCCACTGCAGTAACACAGATCTGGTTCATAAAAGTATGAGGTTAAGGGTAGCCCTTTGTCATATTTATTTCTTTTAAAAGGGGATCTTTCAGAAAAGTGGGCTTGGCAAGAGCTATTCATAAGTTTTCATACAGCTTTTTGTGAGTGTGAAAGACCGTGGATTTTTTTATGATCCAAACCTTGACCTCTTACAAATGGGTATATTGTTGTCTCAATTTTTATCTAACCAAATATATAGATGACAAAAATAAGATAGAATTTTTGTGATATAATTTTGTGATATAATTTTGTTAGATAATTTTATTACAGAAGTCTTCACCTTCTATGCTTCATTTGTAATTTAAGCTTTCTGGTGTTATTGAATAACCTTTGGTAGCTTTTAATTACCGGTATGCAATTTTGAGATCTGACACAAAGAAAAGTTCTGTAAAAATAGAAAAGATTCATGGTATTTTCATGACAAAAATAAATCAATCAACGTTTTAAAATATAATACCGGTATGAACTTGAAAAAAATAGAATACTTTTTAAAATAGATTCTAAGATTATGACTAGGATTTGATCCTGTATCATCAAATGAAAACAATAACAACAACCCAAGTCATATCAATAAAACACATAGTCTGAAATTAGGTGTTCCGTATGTTAAATAACAAATAACAAATGAATTGTACCAATATGAGAACACAAAAGTGAATGAAACCTAGTCTCCAATTCTACCTTTATGGGATTTCTTCAAATGATTGACACTTAACTTTACCTTTGAATTTCTTGAAGATTTATTGTAAATAGTCACAATATTTATCGAATAGAGTATGATAATGTTCTTTTTTTGGATAGGGGAAAAAATTCTACTTGAATATATATATTGTGTAAAGGTGTTATTGGTGTAATTAAAAACAAAACAGAGTCAATTCTTTCACCACTCACAACAAAGCAGAACAAAAATCATTTGGATAGCAGGTAATAATTGTTTGTACCTCCTTATTCATCAATCCAAATTGCATAAAATGTTACAACCACAAAAATGCATATTGTGTTTTATGTGTGTGTGGGAGGGGTGGCATGGTTACAAAAAATGGTGTATGGGCTTGTACGCAAATAGATTGTTCAATCCTGACCAACCAAACATAGTCATACTCTCCCTGTCTAAAAACTTGCCAAAATCATTTGCTTTTCCTACCACCTACAGGGTTCCTCAACCATGCATCATGACTTTACATTATATTTCCCTACTCAACCATCCTTTGAACATATCAATGCTTCCCTGATCATGCATGATCTCAGTCGGGTACACTGAAGAAATGTTGTTTTGGTGGTTTTCCCTATAATAAAACATCCAAGGCAAACAGTCATTCTCTGGCAGGTTACACAAATAGAGAATCTCCTGAATTCATTACACAACTTAATAAAAGTCGCCCAAGTTTCTTGACTGACAAACATATGACATGTTTCCCAAGCTTTTGAAAAGGTGTCGCTGTACTAACACGAAAAGTAAATACTCTCAGAGGAATGGCACAATCATATTTTTATGCCTTTTGTCATAACATGAACTCTGGAGAATAAGAAGTACAGTTTGTTTGTTTTATATCAAGGAAGAAGAAGAAGGGTTGGGGGAAGAAAAGTTGGAATTGCAGTAATATAACTCAGCATGACCTCATCCAAAAACCATTATTGAAACCGGAATCATACTAGACATCAATATGACTCACGATCTCTCCTGAAATAAAGATTAATCATATTCAGATCAAAAGCAATCTCTCTTTAAAATAATCACTTATCAAAGTATGATAATTGCATGCAGTTAAAAATGGACAGGAGTTAATCCACTTCCCATGTAAAACAACCCAAATAAATGAAGGGAGTATATCCACATTTACCCCCACAAACACAACTTGGCAAATGTAAGTATATTGGTAAAGCTGAAATGTGCATGTACAGGGCTGTCAACCCTCTCGCATTTGGAGGGAGTCTCACCCCACCATGCTCGTTCTTCTGCCGTCCCACCAGCTCGTAGCAGGAGACTCCTGCTACCACGCCCTTTTTCCCGCTTTGATGTAGAATCTCCTGCCAAACATGATAACCACAATTTCCCTTTTCTTTTCTTTTTTGCTCAAGGGGGGAGGGGAGGTGTTGAGTATATATTTATCTACAAATAAATAATTATGAATGTACAATATTCAGAAAACACTATAGTATCAATTCTTTAAAGGTCATAAAAGATTTAGTGAAATGTCATGCAAGCAATATGATACAAATCATATAACCTGGGCATAGGCATGGGGAAATCAAGTTTTTTGGGGAAATCAAGTTTTTTGGGGAAATCAAGTTTGGGGGATAAAAGGGAAAATTAATGGGATTAAACTATATAAAGCAATTGATAGATAGTGAGGACATGACGTCACAAACAGATAAGCAAATTGGCAATTTGTGTAGTGATTTTGATTGTTCCATTGTTTTAAATACTTTTTCAAAAATTCATAACTTTCTTATTACCTGGCAGTTATCCGATTTTGCTGAAACTTGTTTTGACTGGTTTGTCTGATTTTTGTCACAAACAGATAAGCAAATTGGCAATTTGTGTAGTGATTTCGATTGTTCCATTGTTTTACATACTTTTTCAAAAATTCATAACTTCCTTATTACCTGGTAGTTATCCAATTTTGCTGAAACTTGTTTTGACTGGTTTGTCTGATTTTTGTATAGAAAGTACCGGTAAGTTATTCTTGGAGTGGACTTGCCCTTTAAGACTTGGCACATACATTTTCACAAATGTTTATTTTTAATTTATGGCGTACTTTTATTAAGGCTGTGTTTGGAGATGAGACTACATCTTTCTGAAAAAAATGAGTTGCCAATTCAATATGCTTCCCAGCCTACAGGCAATTGATCAATGATTAACCGGCAAGCTGCATCCATTACAGACAAGGAAAAGAGGAAAAGTTTGCATTCCTGTTTTCAATAGCACATTCCAAACTCTATTTGCTGAATACCTATGCCTTTCATACATTGTCAACTCTGCGAAGAAACTCATCATTATGAAACTCACTCAAGTCAAGAATATGATTTCCATCTCATCTTCTTTGTTCATTCTTTCTATTATGCAAGTCATGCTCTGAAATACATTTGTTAGTCCAGTGAGCAAACACAGTCTACCTTTTCGGCAGCAGTTCCTCAAACATGTCAAAATATTGACACCAGATAAACAGAAAATAATCTTGATATCTACCCCAGTATGCAAGAAGGTACCAACATTGAAATGTCCTCTTTAGACCACGATGGAGTTGCTACAGGTCTGTTAATGCAACCAAATAGCTTTTTTAAGTATTTTTTAGTTTTTTGTGTAAAGCGCCATGAGCGTCAGAACCTGGCGGATACCGGCGCTATATAAATAACCAAATTATTATTATTTACTATTAAAGTATCATACTCTCCATCTTGCAAAAGTGTGAATGTAGCACATATCATACCTGCCAACATTTGAAAATGAAAAATCTTACTCATACACAGAACACGAATGCTAAAGTGTTCACCCATAACATTTGGGATTTATAGGGGAAGTCCTCCCTGATATTAAGTTGGTCATAATAAAAGCAGCAAAATGGGAGAAACAAATTAGTAGTGGAAGTTTGAACAATATCAAATTAAAAGTAGCAAAGTTATACATTTTTGAAGTTGTCATCAGTGGAACACTAATTGGCAATGATGTGACATATCTTGCGAGCTCCTCTCCAATTTGCTCTGTACACAAAATTTTGTAACCTTTCATTTTGTTTAGTTATTGATGACGGAATAGATAGTTTTTCATATAGGGGTCTTATAAAAAACATATTTGCAATAATTATATTTAGGGTGAATGTACAATATACAACATGCACAGACGTTCCAGTAGCTCGTTATTATGCCGCCTGTTTCAGATATCACCTCGGCCTATAACAGTGTCACAATATATTTTTGAATTCTGATGCATTTCCCCCTTATAATTTTTTTTTAATCGTACTGTTCCGATTTTCCACACTTTTTAAACAGAATAATAAGAACAAATACAAAAAAGTGGTATGAAAGGTATAACATGCATATATTACAACTTTGACATGAGAATTCTTTCTAGATACTGTAAAATCAGAAATTGTGTGTGCTTAAAGTGTTTACAAATTTCCAAAGTGGTTTTGATTCATCAAAGTTTCATATGGCAATACAAATATATCACAAGTAACCCTACACTGACTTTTTGCAACACACAAGAGGTTCTTGCTGTGAAAATCACTCATTTGCAAATCATTAAACTTTCATTTCACTAAAGTTCAGGTTTAAATGTGGCAAATACAAAAAAAATGTCAACGTATCCCATTTTGAAGGAAATTTGAAAAAAAAGAAACAGATCAACTTCAATAGAACTAAAAAGCTTACTAAGGGTTTGCCAACATAGCAACAAGTAATATATGCAAAGTGAACTCAATCCATAGAGATGCCATCATTCATAGCAGATGAATGAAATAGCTGAAATAACAGGTCTAGTTACATGTAGTTAACAAAGGCAACTCTTATCCCTTCTGGAAATGCTTTAACTGTTATGGTGATTTACCATTCATAAAACTTGATCTACTTCAGAATAAGAGTGAATTACACACTCCATCATGCATGATGATGCAAAAGCACTGGTAATTGCTTTTTACCGACTGATATTATTTGCTCTAGCTCCAAGCTTCAGTTGCTTTGAGACAAAGCTTCAATAGGTTTGTCTTCATCTGACTGGGGATATTTTCCTGAAGCTCGAAATTGCGTCCTCACCTGACTGATATGCTCAAATTAGCCCGCTTTTTGGGTAATAGCAGGCTCTCTTGGGAGACCAAGATTTCTCGAACCAAATAGCCCGCCAATTGCAACTGCAAGTTGATGAAGGCGCAAATTAGCTGGCTAATTTGAGATCGGGTCAGTTACAATAACTGGTTATTTTGCAACTTCAGTCTGATGAGGACAGGCCTAATGGGTCAAAAACATTGCTTGTATTGTATTACTGACCAGCACCACTAAATAACCAGCACCACTGATACCAAATAATGATAATAATCATCAAAGGATTTAAATTTTTCACCATTTTTCATTTACTTTTGCACTATTGTGGCCTTGACCTATGTACACAAAAGTGATTTATTGCCTCCCTCATCCCCACTTTTTTGGTGTGAAAAACATGCGAACCAACAGCAAAATCTTTTTAAAAAATGACCAACAAAATATGCTTACACCTAGGTTAATCCCAAGTACAAACTCCTCATTAAATACATGTACCGGTACTATCATTTGTTTAGGTTTAGATCAAATAGATACATATATCAGCTGTCTATTACAAGATAAATGTATGGTAATGAATATGTTTTGTTGATATGGAAAATTAAAAAGTTGTTCAAGAGACCTAATATTTCATGAATAAGGTATGATGATAAATATCTTTGGCCCATATGTAGTAATTTAATGGTCAGTAAGAACACCAAAACTGTGCCTCTAAAGTCTAACAATGAAAGTATTACAGTACTTAATATCTGTGGCTGATATGGATTATTTAATGGTCACCCATGACACCAAATCTGTACCTGTAATGACATACGACAAAGGTAAAAATTATCTTTGACTAATAAGGATAGTTTAAAAAGTGATTCATAACCCTAAGAGCGCGACTCAAATCATTAAGCACTGTGGGAGAAAACCAAAGGCCTAGAGCCATTCACTCGATCTAGATTTTTTTTTTAATAGTGATGCAATTTTTCACTTTAAGATACTAGGTCCCTTTTGCTGCCAACATGAAATTCTGTAGAACTTTGCAGGAATTATGAATATGTCATCTATTTCTTATCTGTGAAATTTGAACGTTAGCAGTGTCCCAATATTCAAATTATGCAAGGAAACTCGTTTACTTGCTAGACTTCACTGTCAGACACTATTGAGTGACTGACTGGCCTTTTTCTTCTTTGGTAATAACGAGCTGTAAAGGGTACATGAGCATTTGTCTAGACAAATCACCCACTTCTTGTAATGGTCAAAATTAAACTGATTGAATCTTTGCGCAGCACAAAACGTACGACCATTCGGTACAATGGTCTGAAAATCAGACTATTACTTTACTGACTTGGTAGTGCTTAAGTCGATTCGACAACTAATAGTTGTTATTTTCTGACTTACAGACAATTTCAAGCCCCCCTTTCTTTAGAGAAGTTCTAAATTAGTATGATCTTTCAAATGCCGTTAAAATTTAACCTTTTCATTTTTTTGGCCTGCAAAAGAGACTAGAAGAGATTAAAAAGCAATTCTCCCTCCCATACAACTCCACTTTCCGTAACACAGAGAAAATTTTCTATCCCCATGAATATCAGGAACCTCATAGAAATTTAACAATAGCTATCTCTTTGAAAGGGAATACATTTTTGATACCGTTCTCACTCTAAAGAGAAGGACAAACACAGAGTGATAGAGTTAATCGAGGTAGCTCAGTCGGTAGAGCAGTGGTCTGAAGTCAATGCGCTAGTGCCCTTTGGTAAGGCATTAATCCTCATTACCAGGTCCCTCGGAGAGGACCTAAAGCTGTCGGCCGTCTGGTTGCTTACTTACAAGCATTTATGCTTTCTTAGCAGTCGGGTAAAATAACTACCATCTTCATCATCATCAAATGCCCTTCTCACTCTAAAGAGAAGGACAAACACAGAGTGGTATAGTTAATGCCCTTCTGGCTCTCAAGAGCCCTAATGAGATGTGAAGACCAAATGAAAGATGTATTATAACTCAAAGAGAGGTGAAGAGCTATGAGAAAGTGAGGTCCTTGGCCCTTGACATGACTACAAGCCAACAGGCATCAGGGTGAGAAGAAGGTGAGAAGGTGAGAGAGAAGCCTTAGTCAGGTTTTATAAATACCTTGTTTTCTTACACAACATGGACCCACACACGAACTCACAAAAACTTGAATATAATAGTGCATTCATATCTGCAAGCAATTTTACACCTTCCGCACCTTCATTCTACACTAATGAAAGAAGATGGCTGTTTATGAAATCTATACAAAAGCCTTTACAATCCTTGAACTTTTAGTTTTTTACACAACCACAAAAATGCATTAGGTCTGCCTTTTATGCAAGAGAACCTATTGTCCTATCCACACCCATGTACATTGAATAACTAATCTCATTCCAGCTTCCTTAACATCCCTGGTATGCTGCAAGAAAAGGCTCACACACCCATCTTTGTATATGTATGAATTAATAAATTTAAACCCTAATGCCCAGATCATTGCAAATCTTGTGGCTATGGAATTTTCTTCCTGTTTAACTTTTGTATCATCGAGAGCAAGGCCATCATATTTCTAGTAATAGTTTCCCATTAAGTTACAATACGACATATTCATAAGTTTCTTGACTAATAAGTTCATATCATGTATATTCTTCTTTGAGATCTCTTTTATCAAATGTTCAGCCAAAATTAGCTGTTAACATATATTAAAAACCGCTGTGATTTCAAGAGTAATTTGTATGTGTGGATGGATCTGGTGGAACCATGTGAACGATGAGAAGCAGTCCAGAGTTCAAGCTAAAGACCATTTAAAACAAAGAAATAGATCATCTTGTAGTGCAACAAAAAATGAACATGGCAAAAAATGTATTTCTCATAACAAAAGGTGATGAAATGTCTGCATTATGCACATAAATCTATTAAAATGGTGAAAGAAAGAAAGAATGGAAGTAAGGAAGAAAGACAGAAAGTCAGTGAGCATGAAAGAGAGAGGGAAAACATGAGAGGAAAAAAAGAGAGGAGCAGTGAGAAAGGTAGGAAGAGAGAAAGACAATGATCATGAGAGGAAACAAGAGAGCGAAGCAGGGAGGCAGGGTGAGAGAAATAGGGGAATGAAGAGAAAACAAGAGGCTGGGAGCCTTTGGAACATAGAAAGAGATGGAGAGAAAAGAGAAGAGAGGGATAGATTGACCACACAATTACAAATAACTAGAGATAAAGAGAAATTGAAGGATTTGCTCATTAATCTGTAAGAGTAAGTCAGCCTTACACATTATACACGTCTTGCATTTTAGACATATCTTCTTTCATCATTTATCCTTTCTACATAATACAAACTAGTTCAAAAATACAAGTCATTTCCAACATTTGCAATATAGATGAAAGATCATACCAGCTATTTACTCAGAGCGAAACTGTCAAAGATGGCGTGCATCTTTTGCCAGACAAAATTTTCAAACTTGATAAAATATGGTATTAGCCCACATGTAAAATTATTCTTACAACTTTCAAGAGTTTAATTTGGATTATAATTTTTTGCTTCATTGTTAATTAAATTAGGTATTATATGCATATCTTCCATGGGTAATTTACTTAACTGTTTATTTTTTTATTTAAGTAGAAGTAAGTAGCTATCATTTGTCCAAACTTCAGCTAAAACTTCAGACACGACAGAAAAATGCAAATAGAAAATACTGTTTAAACACTTTCTTACGCTGTACATGTCTTTCAATGGGGATACAGCACGGTAGGTATCTATAGGTGCTGCAAGGTATCTCTAGAGCAGCCATAATAGAAATTTAGTAAAATTGAAAATTTGTTTTGGAATAAGGTCAAATTCATGAAAACAATATATTAATAACAAATTATAAAGACCGCTATATTTTTCATTAGGAAATAGCAGTTTCAAGTGTCTTTCTTCCTCACTTGCTTGCAACATTAAAAAAAGGAATGATTTCAGGTAGCAAAGTGCCTGAATAACTCCATATTTGAGCAAAGAGGTGCCCAAATATCCTCACATACATGCACCAAGGTGCCCAAATATACAACAACAACAAAATATCAAAATTACATTTTTTACTAAGCTCCTTCGCTTTACTTGCTCTCAACATTTAAAAACCGGAAAATTCCTGTATCAAGGTAGCCAAATATATTACAAATTTGTTTTCATGGATTCCACAGTGAGGTGCCCACATAAATAATTTGTTTATCACGAAATTGAAAATTCCCTATGCAAACATGTATGCAACTGTATGTGGTTGCATCAGTGCTGAATATTTTCTGTTTCGATTTTCTTCTCTTTTTTTGCTTTTATGGTCGAATTTGTTTCAAAATTCATCAACTCAGGTTGGTAAAAAGAACAGTAAAAACTGCCTACCTCTATACAGTTATCATACAAAATTACATGCAGGTGAGTTGAAATCTATTCCCAATAGACATTTGTTCCTATATTGTTGGATATTGCCTAAATATTTCTAGCATTCATCATAAGGCACAAAATTGACTTCCGCCTCCTTTCTAAACAAATGAGTCATAAAAAATGAAAGGCCCCCCCCCCCCTCCACATGCAATACGCAGGCAAAGTGTGTCAATATGTTCTCTCTTAGAAATCCTCCATCTAATCCACCATTGCAACCTTGTACCTAGTGTCTGTCTCAAGTATCATAATGGATAAAGGGGGACTCCATGTTGACTCAGACTACTAAGCATTCATAATGCACAGACAAATCGGGTTGGTCCTGAATGGTTTCCATTTACTCCAAGATGTTTGTGTTTCAAAGCATAACAAAAGAATCATAATAAAGATTAATTTACATAGGGAATACCAAACAAACAGCATCTCTATTGAACACAAATGAAGAATTACTATTGGATCATCTTACATTGTAAGAGCCTGAATAATAAAGATATATTTACATAGCATGTACTAAACTAATAGTCACTGTATTTGTACACAAATGGCACAAATTACTCTCGTATCCAAGCCTTGAAATAAGCGGGCAGGGGGCAAATTTGCGCTCGTAAAGTCACCAATTGCACCCGTAAGTCATCTAAAACTAGACATCAAGGCGCAATTGTTTGCTGTGAAAATGCGTCCGGTGGTAGGCAGGTTCATACTGCACTAGATGACGCTCTTGCACACATACTGAAATCTAATTGCCCTTTTCACCCGCAAGTGCTCATGATTAATTGCCTTGACTCTTGAATGACCAAATGGCTCGAAGAATCAAGAAAACAAATTGTCAAATGGAGAAATAAACTGGCATCTGTATAGTCATTACAGATCTATCGAGGTTCATTTGTTGGTCTAATTTATCAGATAATCTCAAATAGAATTTAGAATTCTCTCATTGACAAGTTAGGAACACCTACGATGTTTCCGATCGTAGTTGCTTTCATTTTGCCAGCAGCCGATATAACGTTGTTTTGGCAAAAATCTAGCCGGCCAGCTTCCCAACGCGAACCTTTCGAGTCCCAGTAATTTTGCATGCAGCAGATCTACTGCTGGCGCTGTAGCCTCACCGGCACACTGCCAGCTCGCTAGCTTGCCACCACAGACCATTTGTGTTCCGCCAATAGTGTGGCGGAAGGTTTGTGAAAATTGATCATATTCGCATTATGATATTAACATTGTATGTTTGAGCTTAAATAACTTGTGTAATTAGTTGTCATTATCTGTTTTTAGGAAAATTGCTACTGGTTCTTCAGAAATTGCCCCTTGTTCTGGTTAAATCCTGTGGGCAAGGAGCAACTTTTAAAAATAAATTGCCCCTTGGTCCTGGCCGCTTATTCAAGGCTTGCTTGTACCATATCGGTTCAAAGAGGGCAGCAATACTCTGATATATATATATACATGTATATATTGAGTCTACCTGCCCAATTAATCCACTGACTACTGAATCCTCTCATTGCCCTAGGCAGAAGAAACCGGTTAAGATGTACATATATTATGTAAAAAAACATTTTGACACGAAGAAATTATTGTTTGTTTATGTTGTATTATACCTTACATGTATATGTTCTTTGTTATTCAGTTATATTTTATTTGGAAAAAATGCAGAAATCAAATCAAATCAACAACAAAAAATAACCCAAAGGCAAATTGGAAGTAACATGAAATTCTTCAAATTGGTAGATTATCTATCACTGCTTTACAATAACTGGAAAGTGCATCATACATGCACATCCTATCTAGATTAATTAAAACTGTCAGAAAAGAGAGCTAGAACAAGAGTACGAATGAAACAGAAAACATTTGTGAGAGACAAACAAACAGATACAAACTTAAAGAGGAAAGAAATTGAAAAATATATATACAAGTGCGTCCCAGAAAAAACAAAACCAAGATTTATCGATGTTTTATCATAAATTAATCACAATTATAATTAATGACACATATTTGTAAAGCTTAAATCCTCTTTGATGCAACTCATATGATGTATATTTCATGCATGAGTGATTAAAACAATTTAAAAGAAGGGTATCAAAAAGTCATTTGGCAAAGGGTATCTGAATTTCAAGTAGAAAATCACATTTCCAGAAAGTTTATTGTTTGCCCTTTCATATGACACCTCAATCAGAAAAAATGACCATTGGAATAACAAAGTTCCGTTTGTTTAAGTAATGCTTGCATTTCCATAATTTTATTAAACAAATTTGTTTTCACTGGCTGCCTGTGGTAGCAACAAACAAGAGTTGACAAAGGACTTTATGAAGTCTGCATGAAGTCTTTTGTCTTCTTCGTTGTTAGGGCAGGCAGCCAATGGAACGGCTTCATTTAATAAAACAATTTGAAGAAAGGGTACCAAAAAGTCATTTGGCAAATGGTATCTGAATTTCAAAGAGACAATCACATTTCCAGAAAGTTCATTTTCTGCCCTTTCATAATTTCTAAAATTTTATTAGACAAATCCTTTTTTCAATTTTCTGGGACGCACTGTGTAGAGAGAGAGAGAGAGAGAGAGAGAGGGAAGGAGGAAGAGGAGAAGTAGGAGTCATGGACTTACATAAATAGTTAGAAATTCAAAAAAAGGTAACCCGCTGAGTGGATGCATTGGTTTTTTACAAAATCTTTCTATTCATTCTGATTTCATAATGCATAGTGATTTTAATGACTGCATTACAAAAGAGTTTGCATGCAAAGTAGCAGTGAAGAAAATGCTGTTCTCCCAATATACTGTTTAATCATGAGTTTGTATGTCTGCTTTATTAACAATGATATGTGCAATCAACTGTAACTCCTTCTCACTTCGACCCCCCCCCCCCTTTTGCCTTTCTTTCTCTCTCTCTCTCTCTCTCTCTCTCTCTCTCTCTTTCCCTCTCTCTACCTATCATTCTTCTCTTCTCTTTGCTATACTTTTGCATCACCAGGTGCATCCTATTTTATGTATTTTGCTCGTACATCTACTTAATTGTCAGGGCTCTCAAAGCAATAAAGCTTTGCGTATCTTGGAGCCCTGGCGAGTAATGTAAACTGATGTTATTTTATATTCAGAGCTGAAAATAAAGAAATGAAATGAAAGACTGTAATGTATCAATTTTCCAGTAAAGCACCAGTCAAAATGTAAACCAAGGGGAGAGAAAGAGATGTGACAAAGGCAATATTCTATATCAATGTGGTTTGCTGATAGAAATCACCTTATAAATGGGGGCTTTAACAACTGTTTGCTAATAAAAGCAATTGTGAAACAATTCTACATCAAATAACTGTTGTTTGTTTAAAAGATATGTCACAATGTAAAAAGGGTCTCAACAATTGTTTACCAAAAATAGCAACAATAACAAAAGAAGAGGGAGAGAGAAAGAGCGAAGGGGCTAAAGGAGAAGAAAGAGTCATGGTCTTACATAAATTGTTTAGAAATTCAAATAAAGGTAACCCACTGAATGTATGCATTGGGTTTTTTTCAAAATCTTTCTATTCATTCTGATTTCATAATGAAGAGGAGTGTTTTGTAAAGACTGCATTACAAGAGACTGTAATGTATCAATTTTCCAGTAAAGCACCTGTCAAAATGTAGGCCAAGGGGAGAGAAAGAGATGTGACAAAGGCAATATATTGTATCATTGTGGTGTGCTGAAAGAAATAGCCACCTTATAAATGGGGGCTTTAACAACTGTTACATGCAAGTTTTACATGCAATAGCAATTGTAAGACAATTCTACATTGAATAACTTATCATTGTTCTTTGCTTAAAAGATATGTCACAATCAGGGCTCAAATTAATTTTTTGTCCACGGGGGCTCTTTCAAAAATAAAAGAGCCCCTGTGAGCCTTCTCACAGCGGCTCTTTTAGTATTGACAGGGGCTCTTTTTTAAATACAAATTTCCATTGAAGTGGTACCCATGATACTCCTAAATTCTTTGCTATTTCATCATTATCATTAATAGTCGGCATTATTTCCCTCTTAACTTTACAAGTTATAACATGCAGATAATGGTCAGATCTCCCTCTGTACAAAATTTCTGGTCCAAGCCCGTATACATTTGCCTCCTTGCCAACAGGTTTCCTTTTAAAAAATTTAGCTTTCGGTTGATTTACTGGTGGAGGTTCATTATTTGCTGGTCTTTTGGAATCGCCAGATTTCAGAGGATTCATGATTTTCACAACAAAAAAAAAACTTCTCCACGTTTCGGTCCTTGCGCGATCGCCTCTAGCATCAGCAGATATGGGGCGGCAGCGTGCACACCAGTATACTACCCGCGCAGCTAGTTTAGCCACTGCTGACTGCCGCAAGTCACTGCGAGCTTCCGTTGTTTGTATCCGTAATCCCCATAGAGATGTGGAGATGGGAGATATAGCGCAATCTTGTGGCGAAAAAGCTTTTATTTCTTTATATGGCAGCCTCTAAACACCAAAAAATTCGAGCGAGAAATCCTGCACGGAGTGCACGCTATTAAAATATACATGTAACTTCCATAGTTCCATTTTTAAAGTTGAAACTCAATATTGTGTGAAAGTTATAACGGAAAAGATAATCTTTATTTTATACTTCCACGGGGGCGATTTTTAATTTTGCCACTGCCCCGGTGAGCACTCTGACAGGGGCGATTGTGTAGCTCACAGGGGCCAATCACCCATCACCCCCGTGTATTTTGAGCCTTGGTCACAATGTAAATGGGGTCTCAACAATGGTTTGCCAACTATAGCAACAATAACAAAAAATCCACTAGAATGTCACAATAAACATTCAATCCATGCAGACAATTTTTGTTACTTGCCACAATTCTCTTCTCTGATTGACTCTGATTGACTGAACAGGTGTGATCCATTCTTCGCTTTCGCTTTCGCCTTTTCCATCTCCATCTCCTTCTTCTTATTCTTTGACTACTTAATTGGGCTATGCAGCCTCTGACATTTCTAGTGACTTCTCCCCCCCCCCCCCCCCCCCTCTCTCTCTCTCTCTCTCTCTTCCCTCTCTTTTCCCTCTCTTTTCTCCCTCCCTCCCTCCTTCTCCCTCTCTCTTCCTCTCTCTTCATTTTTTGCCACTTTTTTTCTTTCTTCTCACTCGCTCTCTCTTGCTATCTCTCTTGCTATCTCTTGCTATCTCTCTCTCTCTCTCTCTCTCTCTCTATTTACATATATATATATATATATATATATATATATATATATACCCATCTATACAATATAACGTCGAGTCAATATAGGGTTTGACACTAAAAAATTGCAACAAAACTTTTTTCAATGGTTTCCGGTAGTTTGTGAGATCAGGAACAACATACTAAAAAGAAAAGAAAAGAACCCCAAGAAAAAGATTTATTTTGAAAATGGCATCAAAGATGGCCTTCAAAACCTTAAAATAGTCATAAATCAAAATTTATCCATCTTAGAGATATGATTTTGGTGTCTATAACTAGGTTTTGGGGGGGTCAAGGAATTCATTCATACTTCTTATGATGGGTTATAGCCACCAGGAAACTTGGAAATCCAACATGGCGTCCAAAATTGTCAAAAGTGTCCTAAAAAATAATCGGAAGTGATCTCCTATTTACGGTACAGCTATAATTCCTAAGAATAAGATTTAAAACATATTTTAGAGGTCAGGATATTAATCGGGATATATCTACCTTTAATAGAGATGTAATTTTGCTGTCTATACCGAGGTTTTGGGGGTCAACAAATCCATTGAGACTGTCTAAATGTGGTATAACCACCAGAAAACCTGGAAATCCATGCTGGTGTCCACATTAGCCTATAAATACCTGATGTAAATGTATTTTTTTACAGTATAAAGTTGAGAAGATATATTGGAGGTAAGGGTTTTCATATACAAAAAGAATCATATAGCTTTTAATATGCAAGACAGTTTTGTAATATGGCTCCTACTGTGCTCTCCAAGTTGGCTGTTAGCACCAGGATGAATGCAAGAAATATGTGTCAATGAGGTGGGCAAGGTAGCCTTAGAAAACGGGAAAGGGTTAAAAAAACAGTTTTTATGCGAGGATTTTGTGTTTGTGATGCTTGCGGAGAGTTAGAAAGCTTTTTGCTAAGCCCAGCCCCTAGCAACATACGGCTTAGGTCTTTGGCTGTTCACAGTCATGTGATCTCTGTAAAGACTTCTCTCAGTTATGTTGTTTGCTATCCTTATTCTTTTAAAAGCAGCAAATTCTATAGTTTTCTTAACAGCAAATATAGAAAAAATAAGATTTTAAAAGAGAGAATTGGAGCTGCATCATAATTATAACTAGAAATATCGCAATCTGTATTGCCGCGCAATGCGAATGTATCCCCCGGCAGTGGCAGCGATTTTGTGTTATCCTTATGTGGAAGGAGGGACAAAGATGATTATACCAAGATACACCTTTGTTCAAAATTTGAACAAAATCCCTTTAGAAATGTGGCCTATAGAGCGCACACAAACAAAAATATGGCCTTGTACCCTATAGAAGGCGGAACACTGGGGGCAGCATCACCAAAAGTTATAGGTATGTAGATTATACCAGGATACACCTCCATACAAAATTTGAAAGAAATCCGTCAAGAAATGTGGCAGTTAGAGCGCACACTAAAGTGCACACAAGACATCTATCAAAATATGACCTTTGACCCTATAAAAGACGGAACATTGGAGGCAGCATCACTAAAATCTATAGGCTTGTAGATTATTCCAAGATACACCTTCATTCAAAATTTGAACAAAATCCCTTTAAAAATGTGGCCTATAGAGCGCACACAAACCATCCACAGAAATATGGCCTTGTACCCTATAGAAGACGGAACACTGGGGGCAGCATCACCAAAAGTTATAGGTATGTAGATTATACCAGGATACACCTCCATACAAAATTTGAAAGAAATCCATCAAGAAATGTGGCAGTGAGAGCGCACACAAGAATATGACGCGGCGGCGGACGCGGCGGCGGCAGCGGCGTAACGCTGCTGAATCCAAAGTACCCCACCGGCATACTGCCGGGGGATACAATTATAATTACAAGTGCGTGTATTAGAAGGAGAAGACAAAAATATCAGTAATTACCAGGGCTGGTATTCAATTCAATACTTAGCATAAGTAAGAAATTTCCTAAGTAAATGGCTAAGTTAAGTAAATTACTTATCTCGTATTCAAATTGCATTTTAGACTTATACTTACGTAAGACCAAATATAAGTAAAATACTTACTGATAAGCATTGTGACGTCACACGGTCAATCAAAATTAATGCGCAATTGTTGCATTGCAATAAATGCGTGCTGATATAATTGTGTGTGAGTTATAATACTGGGTAAGAAAACCATATGCCTGCCAATCAAGGCCTCCAAATAATTAGCTTAGGTCTGGTATAGGGTTGGCTTAGATTTAGAGTAAAATACTTAGCCAAAAGTGTAAATTGAATACCATAATTGGCTACCGGTAAGTATTTTATCTAAGCCAAATACTAAGTAAAAAGCTTAAATTTGTACTTAAGTATTGAATTGAATACCGGCCCAGGTCCTAATTCTTGTTGTTGCTAAATATGCCTTATATTTCTGTATTGAGCCTTTTGGAAGTTCTTTTGTGCCACGTTTGGGACTAGCATACTTTTGGTGTAAGGCAGCAAGCACACGGTACACGTATTTACATAACTGAACTCTAATATTATGCATGCATAAAGTATGTATGTAGGTGTCCAAGAGGTTTTTCTAGGTTCCTCAATTTTTGGTAACAGTAGCAACGAAAACAAGAGAAAAATACTCTAAATCATTGTCAACCAGATTGAAACAACAGAACGCCCTACTCGAAACTTTAAAAAAATGATGGGCTTAACTTTAGAATACCCAAAAAGAATGTTGTTTGTCCGTTGGTCATCTAACAAGCGAATGAACCCTTTATTCATTTTTGTTTGTTTGTTTGATAACTGCTTATTGTTTGTTTTATTTTGCTTTTGTTGTAATTTGCATTAATGTGTTGTGTTGCATCGTATCTTTGATGCTGTTTTCTTGTCATCTTTTTTTTTGGGGGGGGGGGAGGGGGGGGGGGATTGATGTCGAGCAATGTAAATGTGTAGCACCCCATTCCTTCTCAGGACCCTGTAACAACCGGTAGCTTTAGGGTTCAATATTCAAACTCACTCGGGATAAGGATCAGCTACATTGAAGCGTTTACAGAGCAGCTTATCTGGGTGCCATTCCATGGTGTCTCTGGTCAGCTGACCAAACATCTTCATCTCGGCAGCTTTGCACTGATCATTCACATCCCTCTGGCGAGAAAATAAAGAACTCTATTAACTAGAACTGCTTGACTGCATGACACACATGACATGCATCCAATATTTTGAATATAATAATAATAAATAATAATAATAATAATCTTTTAAAGCCCACTGCAAATTTTATTAAGTTCAACCGAAAATGGAAATTCTTGTTGCCCAATTGATCGTGAGCCCGGCAGCCACTGAGCAGCGCCAGATCGACGTTGCTCTATCTCTTATTGTTGAACGCCAAACAAGGTAGCAGCAACAGTCTTTTAACGTCTTTTGGTATGACGCGGCAGGGGTTTGAACCCACAGCCTCCCGGTTGTGAGGCAGACGCTCTACTGACTGAGCAAACACACCGGTATATGCTGAAAAATCAGTCCAAAAGATAATAGGGAGTAACAATTAAATTGTATGTCGATCTGAAACAGAATATTTTTCAGCGAGTATCCTACTTGCCGAAAAGGTGTCATATGACACTCAATAATTGATATACCTATATCTGTGGATGAACATGCATTTAACAACCATTTTTTCCTCTGTAAAATGCAAACAAAATGATGAATCCATAGTATCATAATCCAAATCCATGCTTGCCTGAACAACCCTTTCGTGTCCAATGTGTTAACACTTTATGTTAAGGTAACAGGAATGTAACAAAAAGGGACCTCAATCTAAAGAAGGAAGGCATGAGATAATAAACATCTTCCATTTCATATCACAAGTTGCATGCATATCATTGTTCAATATAACAAATATTTACCTCAAAATTAAGTATTTCCCTTGTGCCATTAAATTTTGTTCATATATTTAAGTAATATTGACTGCCTTCTGGGCAATACAACATATATCGCCTGAACCGAAGGTGAGGGTGATATATGACAAGTCGTATTGCCTTGAATTGGGCAGTCAATATTACTATTATTAACCACATCAGACATCTAGAGCAAACAAGAAACTCATACTATCTTATACTCTTAAATTATGTAGCCTACACTGCACAGGGTTTCCTAACATTAGAAGTTGCAAAAACATCGTCAAACCAGCACTGTGCATCCAGATTTTGACAAATTTTCGATACACTACAAACAGTGTGCCTAGGGTGTGATTGTTACGTCACAATAGAGTTCGCACAAAGTTCGCATTTTCTTATACGCGATGCGGGATGTAAATTACAGTAGTTGATGCGCGATGTAAATTACAACTGGCTCCATATTATTGCTCACTAGTTTAACACGCATTTTGCATTGACTTTTCAGATTGGGCAATAATATTTGTTCCCTGGTTTACTGTATAACCGTATTGACCAGCAAATTACACACAAAATCCCAATGAATTTTCAGATCGGGCAATAATATTTTTTCGCCTGTAGTTTTGTTGGCTTATCCATCAAACCTTGAGGGCAATAACATTTAAAAATTGCCAGAGTCTGATACGGTTAATAATTTGTTATATTGAGAATGCAATATCTATATTATATTGAGGGGGTATAAGATAATTGTAACACAATGTGAATATAATATAATATAGAAAGTACATTTTAAATGGGTTTTATCCAGGCTTTGTTAGACTAAGTACACCTCAAAGAGGTCAGTGCTTACTTCTTTATTCACCACACACAAACACTGTAAGTGTGACAAAAGTTGACTATGGCAATCCTGTTTGTTCAATTAGTCAACCAAAGCTGGTTTACAAAGAGTAAAGGAGATGCTACTAGATCAAAATGAATGATTTAAATGGCACAAATGCCTATAAGATGCCACAAGGCCCGAAATGGGCTTGTGGTAGAGGTATGTGGCTCTAGAGGACTCCATCGTGTAGAGGTGTCATGTTATAGTGGTTCATTCAGTCTACTCTCAATCCTATGATTGAGGGTTCGAACCCCATCCTGGCACCAATGTCCTCTGGAAAGACATTAATCCGCATTTGCCACTCTCCACCCAGGTGTAAATGGTACCTAGCAATAGCTAAAGGTAGTGATAATTGCAGATCCATCAAGAAGAACCGCACTTATGCTGAAGAGGCTTCCCTGGGTAAAAATATTATATTGTACACAAACAAGCCTCCTTACCTCTGTCTCTGCAGGAGCTTCCTGTGTGTCATCTGCATCATCAGTATGCTTGGCTCGAACAAACCTGGACGCCATGAGACCTGACATGGGCTTGTGGTAGAGGGACGCAGCCCTTGAGAACTCCTCTATCTCCTGCTGTTTCTCCCACTCTGTCCTGGAGTCCACTGCTGCCATCTCTGACCCTAAAATACAAGAGGATATAAGCAGAGAAAATCTGAAAAAAGAGATCCACAGACCTTACGCTCACCTGAGCCAAAGAAAGTTAAGGCCTCACACTAAGAGACCTAGCTCCAGCCCCCTTCCACCAGGAACATAGGACTTATTGGGAAAAAAAGGCAATTAAGGGGTGCTGCTCCAAAGTTCCCTGCAGGGGCAGGTATCCCATTCAAACAAATTTAGGTCTTCATCACATGTTCATAATTTTTACAATGTTTTGCCAGAATCCATACTACACTTCAGCATGAACCAAACCTACACATGATCTATCAGAATATGAAATAAACTAGATGGACCTTGGACTGCACACAGTCAAAAATGATGCCTCCACCATAAAGCCATTTTTCAAACCAAAACAGAAGCAAATTCAAGTTTGATTGTAATCCATTAACAGGTTCTCAGAATATTGTGATTACAAGCTATTTTTCATATACATGTGTGACCCTGTGATCCTCATGACCCTAAATCTAATCAGTTCATTGGCTCTGCAAGATACATACATTTGTACATGTTCTGAGTTTGATAGTAATCCATCTGTCAGTTATAATGAGAATTTGTTTACAAGATATGTTTGCATACACAATGAGCCCCATGACCTCATGACCCAAAAATCTACTCTGTTCATTGGCTCTGCAAGAAACATACATATTTTGAGTTTGATGGTAATCCGTCCATCGGTTCCAATGATTATGCAAACACAAGCTATTTTCACATACATAATGAGCCCACTGACCTTTAACCCTTACTGTACTGGGGGGGGGGGGGGCCTGGGAGGCCCCCCCCCCTCGACATTTTCGGAGATTGCGCCGCAACCGCTTGAAATTTTGAATTGTCGTTTCATGACTTTTTTCCCTCAAGTCTTACGCACGTTTTGATACCATTTTCGTCGCAATCGGATATACCTGTGAGGTGTTACATAACAATTAGTATGCGCATGTCATCAAAAATATGCTATAATTGCATATATTCATGTACAAGCAGAAATGTGAATACAGGTTTAGATGTATTCCTTCCTAAGTGGGTGATATGAATTGATATCGAATTGATTTTATATGTTTCTCAAAGTAACTTGATGTATTCCAGAACAAAAGAATACATAAGAAATAAAAACAATAGATATAATAAGATATTAAAAAAACAATAAAATACATAAGAAAATAAATATTTGAAAATCGCATCAAATTTGCATAAATTATCATTATTAATTACATCAAAAAAAATATTGTGTGTTAGAAAAGGATTTTCATATGAATAATGAGTTTCAACATTCAAAAAGTGGAGTTTGACACATTTTCTGTAAAATGCATAAAATTAGCATTTTGCATAATTAATTAGGCTATAACGACAAAAATTTGCATATTCGCAAAAAACTAATTACACCATCTTGTTCGTTACGTAAATATCTATAAACTTGCAAATTTTCGTGTTCATCGGACATCCGACGGCCGAGATCATAGGGGGGGGCCTCCCAGGCCCCCCCCCCCCCCCCCCCCCCCCAGTCAGGAGGTGCTCAAAATAGCCCAGTACAGTAAGGGTTAACCTTTGAACTCATGACCCCAAAATCTAATCAGTTAATTTGCTCAGCAAGGTACATACACATCCTGAGTTTGATGGTAATCTGTCCATCGGTTCTAACAATGTGATCACAAGCTTTTTCTGTACAATGTTCTGCTTTGCAGTGTGTCCGTGTGCATGTGAATGAATGAGGTTTGGTGTATGTTTGTTCTGATTAGTTTTACAATATTTTATTATAATTCGCTTGTTTATTTATTCTCACAAGCTTTGCTCATCTTGGAGTCCTTCCGATTCTGCTGCTCATCTTTTATGTATTGCTTACTTTGAATTTTAAAGGAAATTAAATAAATTGAATTGAATATGCTACACTCAACCCAGAGGTGGTTATAAATGGTAGGATTACATCCTGAAAAGCACTATGCAATGACAACAGTTGCTGGAGCTAAAGCCAGGATAATAGAGTTAAAGCCAGGGTAATATTTATTTATAAAGCTCTTTGGAAATGCATTGGGATGTGAATTGATAAAGTGAAATTTACCTAGCAAGAAAAGAATGATCAGTATTAAAAAAAAAAGGTTCATGGACCTTACCTTTGTGTCTGTTCTGCAAGTATTGGTCGTACCTGTGCTGTTTCTCTGCATCCTTAGCAAACGGTTGAAAACCCGACCTTCCCCCTTGTGGCATAGCCTCTTGGGTGGGGGCAGACCAGCTGGGTGCACCCCTATCCCATCTGGATTGATGCTGCGGAGCACCCTGTACTCTGGTAGAAGCTTTGTCCCGGGCATCTTTCAGTAGGGCCAGGTCCCGACTGGTCAGTAGCTCATCAATGCTTGCAGGTCCTACAATATTTCAGCAGAGAACAAACACCACTTTCAGATAATAAAAAAATCAATAACTTGCTCTCATATAGTCAACTGGAAATAGGTTTGAACCAACTCTGTACAAAGATTTTGTGCATATTTTTCTCATATGGAATGGACCTTTAGTAGCCTCTTGGATGGTGAACTATGGTGGCAAGTAACATACAGACAGTGTACATATACATCAGGACATCTGAAGTTTTTCTTTATGGTAAAAAGCCTGTAGCATCTAAAAGAAGTGGCCACAAAATGTATGTACACAGTCTTCTTTCACATGATCATGCTTTTGGCAGCTAGCAATCTAATAGATACAAAGACATTGTCTTTTGTCGATTATTTTAACATAAAAATAGACTTGAATTTGTCACTGCTGACGATTTAGGTGATCTGAAGTAGATCTTTACTGATGAAGAAATGATCACAGGACGGCATCTGACGTACGATCAACAATCGCTCACAGAAAGAGGAGCTGTAGTTCACCCTCATATTTGGAGGACAGAATTTTCCTTTAGATTCTGTAAACAATATGTACTCAATATTTGTTTATAAAACAATAAACGTCTGGGAAGGATACTAGCATCACAGAAACAGGACAGTTCCATATAGCAGTTCCTGCAAGTTGAACCTAATAGGTTGCACAACAGATTGTACGTGAATTTTCTCAGTGTTAACAAACTTCAGAGCATAATATCTAGATAAACAATTGGGAATCTAGGAAGAAGACTAATATGTAAGGAAAAACCGTTGTGCCGTGCGCCTGTAATCCAGCTAACAATGGAAGTTACAAATTGATTCAGCCGAGGACGCAGGTTCGAAACTTAGTCACGTCTTTCGGATGGTGACATTTAAAGGTCGGTCCCCAGACGTAAAGAATCATATCTGATTGATACAAGACTGTAAAACCAAATACACACCCCCTTATTTTATGGTGCATTATACCCCTTTCATAGTGCTTCTATCGAAGTCACAACGATGAAAATACTGATTGAATTTTCCTTCTCTGCATAGTGGCTGTTTCATCGCCTATTTCTCTTCTTTTCATCGGCTATTCTATCAGCTTTTTCTCCTCCGTGCCGTTCATAGTGGCCATTTCATCGGATGCGTCTAGATGCATCCGATGAAAATCAGGCTAGTTTGAAAGGGGTATTAGATAAGTATGAGTTGAAAAAAGGGGTATGACATTTTTCATATCAATTTCCAAATGAATTTATTTTTCCCATAGGCTTTCTACACAACATTTAGAATGCAAAAACACATATACGACATATGGGTATGAGACTAATGAATCAGGAATATATCTCCGATGGGACACTCAATATAAAGGTTACATAAGTAGATCCATGCAAGAAAAACTTATTTCTACATTTCGTACTTGTACGCGCTCTGTGCGTTAAAATAGTTATATGCCCCAAATGGCCTAAAACGTACCCTAAATTGGACAAGATGTGATCTGGAGTATTTCAAAATTTTGAGGCGCGTGTATGAGCATGTGAAGACGCGCATTTGGTTAATTTTTTATGGCAGGTATAAAGATATGATTGATAATGTGATTTCACAAAATGGTGCCTAGAAGACCATAAGGTCGACTGATCACACTGAGAGGAAGAGGATTTCTATTCCTGACCAAGGGGAGTTAGTAGTGAAAATTGTTGGTAAATGGACGGTGCATTTTTGAGAAATCTTACCATTAAAAACGTACAGAAAGAAAGAATAAAGAAATAGAATAAAGATCCTGACAAAATCAAGAGGTGATCTGCAGGATGTGCTGCAGATCACTAGAATAGCTCACCATTTTCTTCTGAATTGCTTGGGAGAACAATGTGAAATTTTCCACAAAATGATAATTTTTAAGTATGAGAAAAGAATTTTGTTATTCTTCACTTTCTATCAAAGGGGACTTTTCCAAAAATCTTCTAATTTCAATGAAATACATCATTTTTTTTGTCGTCATTTTTTTTTTTTTTTTTTTTCTTGGGGGGGGGGGGTGGTTTTCTTGGATATGTTGCCATGCATGACACTTTCAATTGATATAGCATCATAGCCAATAATATGATTCCTTTCTACATTATGTACCTGGTAATTGTTCCTCTCCCAGCATGCCAGCTCTCTGGTCAGCACTGAGAGTGAATCGACTGTGGGTTTGAGGTTCTGGCTTGGAAAGGTCGGGCGTCTCTCCAGAGGAGGTCTCAAAACAATGAAAGGGTCGGAAGTCCCTCGGCAAAGTAGGGGGCTGAAACACCTGTTTGAAGAAAGTCAAAGTTTAAAGATAACAGTGTGGATTTGAGGTTCTGGCTTCGACTGGCCGAAGTTCGAATATGATGAAAAGTTCTGAAATCTGTTGGCAAGATAGGTGGCTGAAACAGCTGTTTACAAGCGCCTAAAGTTCAAAGTGAGGGTCAAACAACTGTAGAGTTGAGGTTTTAGCTTGGACTTGGCAGATGTGTCTAGGGTGGAGGTTTGGAATTGATAAAGGACCGGAGGTCCCTGGGCAAACTAGGGGGCTGAAGGCAAAGTTCATGACTGAGTGACCGGGGGCGAATAATCTTTAATGATTGGTATTAACATAATCAGATTCAACCCCCCCCCCCCAAAAAAAAAAAAAAAAAAAAAATCCACAACCAACAAACCTGTACAGCCTAGAAGAGGCTTCCCTAAGAATACCGAACAGATTGCACTAGACCATGAAAGTTAGTTAGGGACCAAACATTTAATGTCTGTACAAAAAACAAAAAGCAGCTATGTTGCTATGACAACGGTAACTCAGGAACATTACCCTAGTGAATCGTAGAGTTTGGTATATTTACATACAGCTAATAAATCAAAATGTAGTTATGATGCACAAACTATATCTATACGTCTCTAAGTGCCTCTAGGCTACAAAGTATGAATAATGCATGACTAAAAAGTGTTTAAACAGGATAACATACCTTTGTTGAAATCTTCTTTTGAGACGCTCCTTTGAATCCATCTAGAACGTCAGCATCACCTTTACAAAAACAAATATTCAGGACAAAATTATGAACTTGGTAAAAACATAATTGGCTGAGGTGAAGAAAGGTGGTGAAGTGAGGAGGATGGGTCCAGGCTTCAAATTGACGCCTGCATAAATATGACTGATGGATAAAACTTATAAAAATAAATCAAATGATCTCCTGAATACATCATGACCAAAAGATGTTACCGACTTACTAGAGCGTTGAGGAGGAGGTCCTGTCCAACCATACATTCTTCTCTCTTGTTTTTCCTCCTCTCCTCCTAAAACGCGGTCATAGTTTGACATGCGGTCACTAGAGTAGACATCACTCTCTTCCTCATCTTCAAATGCTCCTATTCCAAAAGCCTGTCATGGGCAGATAAAAATAAATAGAGAGTAAAATAGAGTAATAGTTGGTGAAGGGTAGAGTTCATGATTTATGAGAAATAAAACCACATACATTAACGGGGTGGAAACAAATTGTAAGAGCATAATCCCAAATACATTTCAAACCCAAACTTTTGGAGGGCAGCATATGTTAATAAAAACATTAAAGATAAACTTTAGTACTGGTAATGCAATTGCATTGTGAAAGAAAAGGTGTGGAAAGGATCAGAAACAGTTGATCATGTAGCATGTAAGTATCGGTGAGCACTGCAAGGTTCTGGAGTCATCAAAATCATAATAAATTTGACCGAGTCTTGGTAAAGTAACAAGCACTGTACACAGAAAGCTATATATGGGATAACACACATGGTGTCGGGGCTAGTACTACCTTGATTTCCTTGTCTTTCTATGCTCATTACTCAGCCAGTATACATTTTCTTCCAAAATTGTTTGGCACATGTCATTTATTTGTAATCTTGAACATTAAGTGTAAGTTTCGTTTGATTCTGTGAGAATTAATTTTCTTTTTTTTAACCAGAACTGGAGTTATCTTTAATCCTGGTGATATAACTTATGAAATTGTTTTGTTAATACAATATGCATGTTTTGGGTAGCTCTCATCTAATGTACTTTCAACAAGCTATGTCAGACCACTGTTCACATTTGAACAGAGAGCTACACTGATGCAGCAGTAATGTAATCGTTCAAATGTGCACGAAACACAACAAATCCATGAACTGAAAATAAAGCCAGTATACTTTATCTTCAGCATAATATTTGATTCTACCTGATGACTTTATCAGAAAAGCTCTGCCTTCTACAAGAGTCTGATAAAGCTTGCAAAAAATGAAAAACAGGCAAAGCAGGTACATTTTGTTGATTGAGGAAAACGAACAAGACAACGTTTAATTAAAACCACTGTAAGAACATGTGTGTCAATCCCAGTGGAAACGGTAGATTAAAATTAATGAGTTTCAATAGGATGTCGGCACACTTGTACATACGACAGTTGGATTATTGCTCCACAATCAATATCCTACAGTATTCCTAGCTTCAACACCGGACACGACACTATACCGGACCGACACTATACCTTACTTTTAACTCCAACCCTGACCCCAAACTTTTGATACTATAAAGCCCAGAGCTTCTGTCACCAGAGCAATTCTGGATCATTAATTACATTACTTACGCTGCCCTTGATGCCTTGTCTTCTGTTCTGCTTCATGACTGGGTCGTCGAATAGAGTCACATGACCACCGAGTATAGACCTGGAGTCCATCCCTTGGTAGCCGATGCCGTGCTGGTCATCCTTGAGAGCAAACATGAAGTCTTGAATATCATCCGGAGCAAAGAGGAAGCCCCTCATGAAGTCCTCTTCATCGCTATCTTCATTTGGGCTCTCGTCATCATCTTCCTTGTCACCCTCATCATCACCCAGTGGTTCAAGGATTGGTGGTCTGGCACATCCATAAACCTTCCCATCATCTACAGGAAAAAGGTAAATGAATGATAACATAGTACAAGTGATTTGTCAATGGATTCTTGAAATGTGTAAGGTTCAGTGAAAAAATTACATGGGGCGAACAAAATTTGAAATTGTTTTAACCAAAAAGAATCACCCTTGCTGTGTTTATCACATATATTAGTTAGACCAACGCATGCAAAATGACGGAGAATGTTTGTCTTCAGTATAGGACAGGATATTTTTAATCACGTATTACAATATGTCTGAGAAAAGTAAATAGAAAACTAAAATGAGAACAAATAAATAAAAGAGAAAAAAGCCCCTGTGAGCCCTAACATAGCCTTTGTGGACGTTTGTTTTCTAAATTGAAAAAAGCCCTTATGAAATAGAAGGTTTTGGGGGTAGGCAAGGCTGAAAAATTAATACATTTTCAAAATAATATTTGTGGTGTTAAAAGAAAGAAAGATCAACTGAAGTAATTCTATTCCCATTTATTTTAAACTCCAGAGGGCAAGTGCCTTTGACCTTTGACCCTAAAATCTAATCAGTTCATTGGCTCTGCAAGATACATTAATGTCTTGAATTTGATGGGTTCATTGGTTCTAATGACAATGTGATCACGAGCTATTTTTGCATACATAATGAGCCCTGTGACCTTTGACCATGTGACCCCAAAATCTATTCAGTTCATTGGCTCTGCAAAATACATACATGACCCAAGTTTTGTGGGAATCCATCAATCGGTTCTTGAGATAACCTGATCACAAGAATGGGACGTATGTATGGACACCCCAAAAATATATTGCCTCCAAAAAGGACTCCCGGCCAAGACAAAACAGTTATTGTTACATTGTTCAGAAGGAACATGTTCATGTACCATAAGAAATGGATTTTTTTTTAATTCTCCCCACCCCCTTCACATACATTAAAAACCTTAATAAGCAAATCTTCTATTTGTTAAAGATTGATGAGAACTTACAATACCTTATCAAGGTTATTGCTTTCTGATACATACCTCCACCTTTCTTCTTCCTCCTCCTCTTCCCTTTTTTCTTTCTTTCCATCTTTGGTCCAACCCCTTGGCCAGGCTTCCATCCCATTCTGCGAAGTAGCCTTGCACCACTGGTCTCACTGTATTTAACATGGAAAATGAATATAATAATAATAATATTCCGCTTTTATATAGTGCCCAATACATCCATACAACAATGTGTCTAAGCATTTCACGGATATATTATTACCCCAGTCATCGATTCAGGCTGACCCGCACACAATGTTTGCACATTCTCCACTCCCTCCACTTGCTCATCCAACCACATCAATTTTCGCCTCCAACCACATCAATTTTCGCATCCAACCACATTAACTTTCGCATCCAACCACATTAACTTTCGCATCCTACCGGGTACCCATTTAACGTCTGGGTGGAGAGTGGCAAATGTAGATTATCGTCTTTCCAAAGGACATTAGTGCTGCAGCGGGACGTTAACCCTGTACCTTGTGATCTGCAGTCGGGTGACTTATTCACTAGACCACAATACCTCAATATACCTTCAGTATTATGGTGACGAAACCTTTAACTCAATTTCTGGCATGTTTTTTCTCTCTTAATTTTGAAGCTCAAAGACAATTTGATATTCTGATAAAGCAATGCGATATAAATATGCAAAAATTATACAAAAAATTACTATAATAAGGGATGTAAACAATGCTTTAACTTTAAACATGATTGTCTTGACCCGATTCTGAAAACTTACCAAACTGAGGATTCAATAATCCATCGACGATAAATGATCATACAAATACATCCTGATACTCTATTCAAACAACATATACTCCAAAAAAAATGTATTAGAATCATAATAATTCTTGGTATGCCTTATACTCACTCTGTAGGTTTAATGATGTCTTGTATCCTACCATCATCAGGGATGATGCTGAAATCTGGGGCTGGTCTTTTCTTGGATCCCACCTCCTCACCAGCAAACCTCTGAGTTGTTACAAGCTTCCGTGGAGCTATCCCATACTCTCCTTTGTCCTGTCAACCAAATAATACATCAGTGTTGAATTTACAAAATCAGAATAAATAAAATTATCCCATCTTTGTCCTCTAATGGAATATCAATGCACAAAGTGTTGCATGAAGTTAAAGTGAATAAAATTATAATAATAAATCATTTTGGCTTGCTCTACCTAACAACACGTAATATTTGCAATATGCATTCTGATAACTATTTGTAACAGGTGTATTGAAATAATTTGTATTGAGTCACTACTCACTAAGTGTAAATTTTGTTACATTACCAAAATGGTCTATTACAAGGCCCGAGTCATGTCTGGGTCCCGACGGCCTCACATCAATCAGGAACATACAGAGTTACTCACATTAGTCTACGTTCAGTCTGTATCTGTTTGTGGTGAGCTACATGTAAACTGCTCAGCAAAACTAGGCAACATTGTTGATTCAGTCCTATTATTTTTTCCCTTTTTCACTTTAAGATACTATGTCCCTTTTGCAGCAAACATCAAATTTTGTAGAACTTTGCAGGAATTAAGAATATGTCATGTATGTCCTATATGTGAAATTTAAACGTTAGCAGTGTCCTAATATTCAAATTATGCAAGGAAACCCATTTACTTGCTAGACTTCGCTGTCAGACACTATTTAGTGACTGACTGGCTTTTTTCTTCTTTGGTAATAACATACATAAAATGAGCTGAAAAGGGTACATGAGCATTTATCTACATCAAGAACCCCCTTCTTGTAATGGCCAAAATTAAACTGATTGAATCTTTGCGCAGCATAAAACGTACGTCCATTCGGTACAATGGTCTGAAAATCAGACTATTACATTACTGGCTCTATAGCTCCTAAGTCGATTCAACAACTAATAGTCATTATTTTCCCACTTAAAAACATTTTCAAGCCTCCTTTTTTTTAGGGAAGTTCTAAATTAATATTGTCTTTCAAATGCCGGTGGAATTTAACCTTTTCATTTTTTTTGGCCTGCAAATGGGACATAGTACCTTTAAAAGTATGCTACCTACTCTGACGTGAGAATCTGCATCATTATTGTAAATGTTGTTTGGGTACGAAAGGAAAGGAAACATTTTTAAAAAACATTAATAATTGTACAAGCCTTGACTGGCAAATACATATTTCCGAAAATTTGTCTGCAGCGAGTCCAAAGTCCGACCAGCATGTGCCCTTTGCAGCATGTATTGCATTTAAGCTTTTCTGAGCAAGCTAGCTGGGCCTCGAAAGCGCAGACATAATCCCATTTGGTCACATGGCTACGTGTCCCCCCGTTTCGCTTGCTTTTGAACAAAAATGTCTACCTCCTGCATTAACTGCTTTTCGTTCTCGCCAAGACCCAGTACCAACACTCCATACCGCGAACTTCTGTGCAACCCATATTTATATTGGCAGTTTTGATTGATTCCGAATGAGCTAGAAAATGAAATACAAATTAGAAGCAAGTAAATACTAAAGAGTTTTAAGGTGGATGAATATTCCAAAAATTTGTCTGCAGCAAGTCCACAGTTCGCACAGCATGCATTGCAGCAAATCTTTTTCTGAGAAGCTAGCTGGACATAATCCCCTTAAGTCACATGGCTACGTATCCTCCGTTTTGCTTGCTTTTGAGCAGAAATATCTGCCCCCTGCATTAACTGAAGACTATAGTGTTTTAAGGTGGATGAACGTTTGTGGTGTGCAATACTGCAATATCTTATATATTTCATTATCTGTATCGGAGCGTCGGTTTCCAAACAACAAAACCGGGACCAGATGGCAACGTTTGGGATGTGGTGTGACCAACCATATTGACTCAGGTTTACCTATCACCCCAACTGGTTTAGACCAGTATCTCCCTATACATTAGTACACACTCTGGCTCTATGACATTCTCTCCTACTGAATTTTAAGTCATACCCTAAGCTACACATGAAAAAAAAGGGGAGGGGATAAAGTAGTTGTATTGCGACAATAGACTGGTTTAGTAACAAATTCAAATTTATCGATGTTTCTTTCCTGGGGACCTAGGGACAAGGTATTCCATTAAACTGTTATTAGGGACTTTTAGATTGAGTGGACGAGAACACGACGAACGCCGACTGATCATGCGTGTCAACGTACTCAACTGCCCATGTTGACTACAATTAGAAATCTTTTAGATTTCACTCGACGGTATACATGCATGCAAGAAGTAACACTATGAACATGACAAATAAAGAGGACAAAATATACAGTTCCTCATTCTACCCTCAACAATAGGCCATTTTCGTAATGTAACCAAATTTAATGCATAAGTCTTTTTGAAGTGCCTCAATACAAATTATTTCATTCACCTGATAGGAATAATAGTATTTCAATAGTGAGAATGCAACTGCATATATTAAGTGTTGCTATGTAGATCAAGCCATAATAGGGACTTTTAGATTCGCACGAAAACAATAGGTCTATGCTACGATCGACGTCCTGTTAATGCACTGCCATGAATGGACGTCACACGTATCAGTCCACGCAAATCTAAAAGTCCCTAATGTTTGTCCAACCTGGCAACAACTAATGTATGCAGTTCGGACTCTGTCTACTGAAATACTATTATTCTTATCAGGTGAATGAAATAATCTGTATTGAGGCATTTCACAAAGACTTTTGCATTAAATTTGGTTACATTACGAAAATGGCCTATTGCTGTGGTAGAACATCCCTTCACTGCTATATAAAAATGTGTAGAACAGGTGAATATGCATGTGACACCTGTTCTACACATTTGTACATAATAGCAGGGAAGGGATGTTCCTTTGTCTACCTGAGGAACTGTATATTTTATGCGCACGCGGCATATATACTAGTACCGTACTAGATTTAGGAAAATCAAGGGTGACGCATTCTCTATCGCCGACTGAGACGACGTGACGCATGCGCAGTGCCTTAAAATGACGTCACACATTGCAGTCAAAGCTGTTAACGTGCAAATCTAAAAGTCCCTATTAATGAATGAACTAGAATACTTGGAATCAAGTCTGCATCGATTACTTGTTGCTATGCCGGACAAGCCCCCAGCAAGCTTTCGAGTTGTCAAGCTCAACCTTTCTTTTGAAAAATTGAAAATGTTAGTAAACCGGTCTATTACGTCTTTTCAATTTTCAAATGCTGTGGCATCGTTCAAGGGGTAGGGTATGCTTACATCTTCATCCATGTAATCCTCTGGTTTGTGATAATGTTGATCAGCCTTCTTCCCTCTTGATGATACAAAGGTTGAAGGGGTAAAACCTGTAAAAGAGAAATCAAAAGGATGTACTTTACTTGGCTACAACTGTAACTGTCTTTAGAAAGTACATCTGAATGCATTCAATGATTTGTGTACTCTATTCAGTGACTCAAAATAGAGGGAGGGACCATAAATCAAACATTTCTCTATACTTTTTCTTCCTGAAAGGACCAAACCTGATGGAGAAAATATGGATAATCATACAAGGAAGGCCCCATGTTCATAAAGAAGAGAATGATTTGTTTCTAAGAAAAGTGTATTTGAACGATTTGTTTTGTACTCATTTTAAAATGATGTAACCTTGTAAATCATGAAAAAAGTCAGAGTGTGATTTACAAATATCTAAAGTGCAAGCAATACCAACACATTTATTTTCAAAGAGTGCTTAAACCCCTCTGAGATGTTTATAAAACATCATTTGTTTGTGTTCATATACTCATTCAACTTTACCCTCTTTAGATCCGACCGTGTTGAAGAAGCCAGCTGAAAACCCTCCAGTAAAGGCTCCATGGAAACGTTGACGACCTTGTCGATCATGAACAACCTGGTCCTGTACTGATATAGGTTTTGGAAGAGGCTCATCTGTCAAATCATAAGAGAAATATTTGACATTAATATACTAAACTAGTCGCTATTATCGTATCAAATTGGCAATGCATATTTTAAACTGTTACTGTCAATTGTTTCACGGCAAACCGCTGCACAATATACTGATGGTGGGTTGCGGGCGAGCGTGCGCCTGTGTGAAGTTATCTACCGTCTTTATTTGGACATTTGATGAATATTTACTTCATTTCGAGTAGTAAATTTTGGGTATGTTTTAGTATGAAGGGGTGACCAAAGTTTGCGGATATTTTTCTTTTCTTGCACATTACAAAATATTCAGATCAACATAGGTCTATATCATGTTCCATACGTCATAAGAATCGTAATTTATCATATAATCAGATTATATTACATTCCAAGGCTGTATTTACTTCAAACCAATGATAAGATGAGAATATCGGAAGGCTTACCACTACCGACGTCTGTCAAAAAGTGTGACCTAAGTTCACGCATATTTACTGCCCTCTTGTGATGGGCTTTATATATGTAAACATTCAAAAAAGGGACATAGTTGTCGAGGGTGCTCAAATATTTTGTTGTCTCAGTCCAACACAGGTATCGCGTATCGTTCTCCTGTTATAGATCTAAGCGCTTTTAAGTGTTAGTACGCGAACTTTGGTCACACCACCATGACCACGTAGTCCTTACTAACCTCCACGCCCGAGTAACGGGTCAAATTGTGGATAGACTTCTGAACTAGCGCCGAGTTTGGTACAGTGGTGCTTGAAATGTTGAGAATCAATAGCAGAGCTTTTAATACACAGTCAGGATAGTATATGCAGCTATGTGTGGCCATGAGCAACGTCAAGAGCGAGCGAGGCCCGACCACGCAGCCAGCCTTAGCCGATCCCCGCCCCTGGGCAGCGCTGTATGCGCCTACTCGTGTCGAACTCGGAAGTCGTAGCCTACAGTACTAAGTTACTACTACCAGGGAGGTGGAAAACAGTACTAGAGTACAAAGATCATACATTCATGTAGATCATAATAACCCCCACGCCATAGGTCAACAATCGGCCATAGCTCTATGATTCATATATTGCACGAGTGTAGGCTAAAATTAACTCACCTTCCTCAATTATTTCAAGAGGGGTCCCAAAGGACACAAAATCTGAGTCGGAGTCGGAGTCCATCGTTGATATTCGCGTGGTTATTGGGTCGGTTGTTGTTATTGTTGTGTTGTTATTTTCAGTTATTTTCAGTTTACGGTGTTTTTAAAGGGAAAAATAGAAAATTAAATAAAGGCGTAAAAGGGACTCTGCTCTGAGTCTGTATGTCCCTGGTCTGAGTCTTTATTTTCACTCTCAATAAAAACAACATCAACTACCTAAAATTTGCAAACAGCATAGCTTTATCAATAAAAAACAAAACAGCAATTAGAAGGGAAAAAAAATTATAAGAATGACAATCAGCCTATCGACATTTTATATCTTGATTTCAGAAAGGCTTTTGATGCAGTTCCGCATGAAAGACTACTTCTTAAGCTGGAAGCTCATGGAATTGTGAATCCACTACTTTCCTGGATTGAAGCCTTCCTCAAAGGTAGAAAGCAGAGAGTAGCTATGAATGGAGTGACATCTACATGGACTGCGGTGAAGAGCGGAATTCCGCAAGGGAGCATCCTTGGGCCTATTCTGTTTGTCATCTTCATAAATGACTTGCACAACGAAGTTACCTCCAAGATTCTACTCTTTGCTGATGACACCAAATTATACAGAGAAGTAGGAAATCAGGTAGACTCCTCATCACTACAGACGGACCTGACAAATCTCACCTTGTGGGCTGAGAAGTGGCAACTACCCTTCAACCAAAGCAAGTGTGCAGTTATTCACCTGGGTAGAAACAACAGAAAGGACAATTACCACATGAAAGGAGAAGAAGTCAAAATATCCACTCTTGAAAAAGACCTGGCTGTACAAGTGGATGTCGAACTTAAGTTCCATGAACATGTATCTATGGCAGTAAACAAAGCATACCAACTCCTCGGAATAATACGACGTACCTTCACCAGGCTGGACACTATAAGACTCTACCCCTCCTATTCAAGACATTAGTAAGACCACACTTGGAATATGGTAACATCCTATGGCACTCACGCTGGAAGGAAGATGGCTACAAAGTTGAAAGGGTCCAGAGGAGAGCGACAAAGATGATGCCAGAGACGAGAGAACTTCCCTACACAGACAGGCTAAAGATTTTCGACCTACACTCCTTGTATTATAGGAGACGGAGAGGCGATGCCATTACAGTCTTCAAAATACTAAAGGGCTTAGTAAAGTTGGACCCAAGTCACTTCTTCACCTTATCACTGAATACTCAAACCCGAGGACACTCTCTAAAGATTTTCAAGGAAAGGTCTCGTCTAAACATAAGGAAATGCTTTTTCAGCAACAGAGTGGTGTCCGACTGGAATAGTCTCCCTCAAGAAATAATTGACTCTAACTCCATTGATATCTTCAAGATGAGACTGGATAAGCACTGGTGGTCTGAGCGATTTGAACTAAGTTAATTTGATATGATCAAAACCGTCCTAAACTTGCGCATGTGCAATGAGTTAACCTCTAGAACATAACCAACCTTGAAGAAGTGACCGAGGATTACAGGATCTACCTCTCCTCGTATCACGATGATGATGATGATGATGATGATGGGGGTTCAACAAAAAATAACAGATAGCCTTATACGTTGGCCCCAAAATTAACAATAAACTAGCAAACAGACGAACAATTGAAATAAGATTTTTTTTTTAATTAAAAAAACCATGCAATATAATTATAACATTTCACAAAATAATAATACAAATTATAAGTATAATTACTTATGCCCCTCTGTAGCAGGATTGAGTGTGTACTGGGGATTGCGCCTATGTCGGAGCATCGGACAATGGAAAATCAAGGAAACATTTCTTTAAGGTTGAACCAGGGTTTAAGCTCTCATCTCCCTGGTTGAACATGTCATATTTAGCTCTCCATGCTTTTTCCAGGTTGGATTTGAATGAGTTTACAGATGGGCTATCAATTACATAAGCTGGAAGTGCATTCCATAAATTGACGACTCCCTGCGAGAACGATCCCATTCGGACTGAAGTGAAGGCTCTAACTTTCGATAGTTTGAAGCTGTGGGTGTGGCCCCTTGTCAATTGATAAATCAATCAGACGACCTGGATCAAACAATATCACAATAATTGATATGAAAAACAATCAAAGCATGATGTAACATAATCGAGATATATTTCGGAAAATGTTTTAATTAATAAAGAATTTCCCAAACCTTAAGCTGTACGCATGCCCCCCCCCCCCCCCCACTCAGTGTTATTTGGGGTACGCATATGCGTGTTCCCTCCTTTTGAAAACACTCCGGTGTGTAAAGTCAATTTTGTGTACTACGAGCCGGACTTTGGTGCGTGAAAAGTACCCTTTTACCGGACATTTTTGTAACACGCATGCGGTCATTTTGACCCCGAAGTAGGGGGCGGCGGGACGCAGGGGCGGCGGAGCAAATTCCAAAGTGGTGGGCACAAACACTAAAAAGGGCACTTTCTTGACAAAAAGGGCACCTACAAAGGGAAATTTCAAAGCGAAAATATACAATTTTGTTGACATTGGAATATACCCTTACATTGTGATTACATTATCAGGGATGATTTCAATATTTGTTTCTTTTTATACATCATTCAAGATATTGATTGAGCTGAATATTCATTTGCGAGGCGAGGAAAAATTCAATGTTTGTGAGGTCGCAGTGCGAAAAATCTTATAGAGAGGAAAACACCCAATCCTGAGTGGAGTTATAAGCCCATTTTCAAAACGGAAAACTGAAAAGACCTTTGATAAGTACCAGAATTATTATTTCATTTATAAATGCGAGTTAGCTTTTGGGGGAAATTGCTCATAGTCACTTTAAATGATGGGCACTAGTGATGAGAGGAAATGGGGACACTTATCGAAAGGGATAAGACAATTATTACAAAAGGAAAGAGGCTCATATCATTGTTAAAAGAGAACTTATCAGACGTGAAAGGGGCACTTATCGCACCTGAAAAGAGGCACTGACGAGATATGATGAGAAGCACTTAAGAGAATAAAAAAGGGGCACTTATGATAAAGGAAAAGCTACTTCTATCAAATTTGAATTGTTTTGTTTACTACTTAATTGAACATTCTTTCGAACGTATGATTTATTTAACTAATAGCATGGGAAACATTTCTTCAATTTGGCGTATTCGAACTCAAATAATAATTGAAGAATACCAATTTTACTATTTAACAGAATCGAGTCTTTCCAACTACCATTTGTAATCACGTGCTTTACTTTACAAATTCAAGCTACGTACCACTTTGAAAACAATAGACAAAGTGTAGATTTTTTAAATGTAATGACTATTTTTCCATAGTATGTCCTCTTCTATTTCTATGACCTCAACTAAACTTCGATATTTAAATTCTGACCATGCATCAAGAATATTTTGATAAAACTCTGACATTCCATTTTGTATACACAGCATTTTTATATCTTTCTTATTCAATTACAACGTAAGATATTTGGAAAAATTCCAATCCTGTCGATTCAATATTTGAATAATGATTTCCATCTACAAGTTGTTTCATCCAATAATTTACTTTTCCAAGATAAATAAAAAGAATTTATTTCCGATTCCATGTCTTCCTTATCAAGACCAGGGGCGTCGCTAGACCTTTTTCAGTGGGGGTGTAGAGGCCAACGATTACCGACAAAACTTGCCACCAATTACCGACAAAATTAAATGTCCCAATATCTACAAATTTAGCGCTATAAACCCGGGGCCGAAGGCTAAATTGTTTTTCCTATGGATTATCTATAGTACTTGCGTATGCGCAAATGGTCATTTTCCTCGACGACATAAATATACGAACTATTTCGTCAACTTCAGGGGCGGATCTAGCTTTTTGCTCAGGGGGGGGTTGACCAATAATGACGATGCGGAGCATCGTCCACGAGCCGCGAAGCGGCGAGCCGATTTTTTTGGGGTGTTTATTTGAACCCCGTAAGTGATGTTTTCCTGGCATCTATTAACACAATGGAGACCATAAAAAGCAGTGCATGATAACGTCTTTTTAAATCAAGTAACAGTTAAATACACAGTTATATCCAGAGTTATCATGGGTTTGGTTAAGTTACCAGATGAGTTGAATATCTTCTCACAATATTTGCACTTGAAAGGGTTTCTCTCCAGCGTGCGTTCTTTTTTCTTTCTTTTTTTTCTTTTTTTGTTTTCCTTTTTTTTTTCCTTTTTTCTTTCTTTTTTTTTTTTTTAATGTGGGGATTTTGGGGATGAGAATCGGCAACGCTGGCCTAGCTTGTCACTTCGGCGGTGGCCCGTGTCCTCAAAAAAGCTGATGGGGGGGGGGGGCAAGGGACTCTGTGACATTTGTTCGCCCAACCCCCCCCCCCCTCCCCCCAAAAAGAAATAATAATAATAATAATAATAATAATAATAATAATAATAATAATAATAATAATAATAATAATAATAATAAATGAAATAAATACATAGAAATAGAATAAAATTAAATTACAAGTTTAAAAAAAAAGATAAGATTTTAAAAAATGGTCCCCGGATTTTTTTTTTGGGGGGGTTGCAACCCCCCCAACCCCCCCTCTAGATCCGCTTCTGAACTTAGTCAGCATCATAGCTATATATTTTAATGCAGGCGCGGAGCTAGGATCTTATTTTAGGGAGGGGCGCTGGTGAGTAAGCAAATCACTTTTTCGCGCTCATTAGGGGGTGTGGGTGTTAGGCCTCCCACGTGAAGCGCGGGAGCTTAGACGTTCCCTTAAATTATTAGGAAAAGAAGACGATTTATTGTACCGTTCTCGACTGTTAATCTTTGTCTGAATTCAGTTTCTCCCCCTCCCGCGTAAAGCGCGGAAGCTTTGACGTTTCATTAAATTATGAGAAAAAGCTTACGATTCGGTGTACAGTTCTCGACTCTTAATCCTTATCTGAATTCAGTTCTCCCGCGCGAAGCGCGGAAGTTTTGACGCTTCGTTAAATTATTAGAGAAAGAAGACGATTATTTGCACCGTTTTCGACTCTTATTTATCCCTATTTATCAGAATTCAGTTTTTCTCATCTCGTGCGAAGCGCGGAAGCTTTGGTGTTTCCTTAAATTATTAGAGAAAGCAGACGATTCGTTGTACTGTTTTCGACTCTTAATAAGCCCTAAATGTCTGAATTCAGTTTCCCAATTTTAGCGCGAAGCGCTGAAGCTTTGACATTTCCTTAAATTTTTAGAGAAAGAAGACGATTCGTTGTACCGTTTTCGACTGTTAATCCTTGTCTGAATGTGAAGCGCGGAAGCTTTGACGTTTCATTAAATTATTATGAAAAGAAGACGATTCGTTTGAACTGTGCCTAACTCTTAATCCTTGAATGAATTCAGTTTCTCCCCCTCTTTTGATGTTCCATTAAATTATAAGAAAAAGCAGACCATTTAGTGTACTGTTCTCGACTCTTAATTATTATAACCCTTATCTGAATTCAGTTCTCCCCCTCCCGCGCGAAGCGCTCAAGTTTTGACGTTTCATTAAATTATTAGAGAAAGTAGACGATTCGTTTAACCGTGCTCGACTCTTAATCCTTGTCTGAATTCAGTTTCTCCCCTTCCCGCGCGAAGCGCGGAAGTTCTAACGTTTCAGTGAATTAAAAGAAAAAGCAGACGATTCGGTGTACTGTTCTATACTCTTAATCCTTATCTGAATTCAGTTCTCCCTCGCGAAGCGCGGAAGTTTTGACGTTTCATTAAATTATTAGAGAAAGTAAACGATTCGTTGAACCGTGCTCGTCTCTTAATCCTTGTCTGAATGAAGTTTCCCCCTCCCGCGTGAAGCACGGAAGCTGTTACGTTTCCTTAAATTATTAGAGAAAGCAGATGATTCGTTGCACCGTTTTCGACTCTTATTAAGCCCTATTTATCTGAATTCAGTTCCCCCTCTCGCGCGAAGCGTGGAAGCTTTGAGGTTTCCTTAAATTATTAGAGAACGCAGATGATTCGTTGCACCGTTTTTCGACTCTTATTTATCCTTATTTGTCTGAATTCAGTTCCCCCTCTCGCTCGAAGCGTGGAAGCTTTGACGTTACCATAAATTATTAGAGGAAGCAGACGATTCGTTGTACCGTTTTCGACTCTTAATAAGCCCTAAATGTCTGAAATCAGTTCCCCCTCTCGCGCGAAGCGTGGAAGCTCTTGAGGTTTCATTAAATTATGAGAAAAAGCAGACCATTTAGTGTACTGTTCTCGACTCTTAAACCTTATCTGACTTCAGTTCTCCCTCTCGCGCGAAGCAAGGAAGCTTTGAGGTTTCCTTAAATTATTAGAGAAAGCAGATGATTCGTTGCACCGTTTTTCGACTCTTATTTATCCCTATTTGTCTGAATTCAGTTCCCCCTCTCGCGCGAAGCGTGGAAGCTCTTGAGGTTTCCTTAAATTATTAGAGAAAGCAGATGATTCGTTGCACCGTTTTCGACTCTTATTTATCCCATTCATCTCAATTCAGTTCCCCCTTTCGCGCGAAGCGCGGAAGCTTTAAGGTTTCCATACATTATTAGAGAAAGCAGATGATTCGTTGTACCGTTTTCGACTCTTAAAGGTAATACAAAGTTTTGGTATAAAACTCATGGTGGTTCAAGGTTTCCTTAAAATATTATTTACAAAATACTATTTTGTCGTCAAAAGGGCCACTTTTTTGGTTGGGGGCGTCCCCCTGGCCACACCCACCACTTACAACATGCCAGACGGTCAATTTGTTATGTGAAGGTATGCGATATTTACATCTGCGCACATGAAAATTGGTTTCCTTCCCAGCTAGGTTGACCCCCCTGGCTCCTGTACTAATATGGGGTCATGAATTTGGTTCAAATGAACATATTTGAAAAATATGTGAGCCTACAATATTCAGTGATCTTTGTCGCGGTTGAAATCGAATCTAAAATTATGAAATTGTCAATAATAAACTCTTTATGTTGTATAGCTCCCTCTCAAGGTCAAGATATTAATTAAGCTATAAAACAATGTTTCTTGACTAAAATCGACCGATTTGCTATTCTCGTTTGGAAAATTCGCAGCTACCATTGTACGGCCGTAGGCGCTCTTTGAAATTTATCAAAATTTACTTGGAGCACCGGTAAATTTTTATATTCAATTTTTCTCAAGAGCAGAAGTGTTTTATGGGCTAAATTTTTTAGTGCCCTTGATACATCCACATGGGCATCCAAAATTATCAAAATTGTTAAGAATCAATATCCAACCAATTTTCGAAATTTCCCAAAACTTTGTATTACCTTTAATAAGCCCCAATTGTCTGAATTCAGTTTCACCCTTTACAGCGAAACGCGGAAGCTTTGACGTTTCCTTAAATTATTAGAGAAAGCAGATAATTCGTTATACCGTTTTCGACTCGTCTAAATGAAGTTTTCCCCTCCCACGCGAAGCGCGGAATCTTTGGCGTTTCATCATAATAGAGAGAAAGGAAGACGATTCGTCGTACCGTTGTTGAATCTTAATCCTTGTTTGAATTTAGTTTCCCCGAAAATTTTAAACCTCTGATTTCTTTAGCTGATATTATAGGAAAGTGAAACTTCGAGAAAATACAAGTATTGTAGTTGTAGTCACTCTCGAAGTCGTCACAGCGGATAAACAGTCACAGTTCGAAGGGGAAAAAACTTGTCGGCCGACCGACAATATACATCTCACCGATTTCAAACTTCTGCATTGATATAGTAGGCCTACACGAGGATTGAGCAAGAATACCGACACAGCTGACCCGACACAGCAACATATTTACCCGTGTCTTTCTTGCTCCCTCGACGAGACGACTCAACCCAACAACCCCCCCCCCTCCCTCTTTTACACCCACTCCTCCTCTCTCAGGCTCTTACCTCCCCTCTCTCTCTCCTCTCTTTCATCCCCCGTTTCTTTTGTTTCCCTTTTCTCTCTTTTTTCTTCTTTTTTTCCTCTTCTTTCTTTTCCTTTCTTTCTTCTCTTTTCTTTCCTTTCTCTTCCTTTCTTTTCCTTTCTTTCCTTTCTTTTCCTTTCTTTCTTTTCTTTTCCTTTTCTTTTTTCTTTTGTTTCCCTTTTCACTCTCTTTTTTTCCCTCCCCCTTTTCTCCTTGTCCCCGACGGCAGCGCAATTTTACCGACAATATCCTGACAGGTGGGGGTGTCGCACCCCACCCCCCCTCCTTTGGCGACGCCCTTGATCAAGACCACCATCTAACTGTTTATTTATACATACATTTCTGTTCACTCTTTCTCTTTTTGAACTCCAAAGAAAAGCATATATACTTTTATTCCATGAATTGATAACAAAATTAGGAGCAGGTACTACAGTTGCCGTATAAACAATTTGTGAAACGATTAAGGCTTTAGCAACAACCACTTTACCATAAAACGTTAATATTTTCTGTTTCCAGTTTTTTAATATATTTTGAATTGGTTTCGATTTCTTTTTTTGTCTTCATCCCAAATTAAACATCCATTTCCCTTTAATTGTTCCTGATTGATTCACAAATATTTTATTGGTTGTTCAGCTTTCCCCACATTCTCCATTCGCATAATCTGTATTGTCCCAATTTACTTGAAGACCTGCCAGTGCTCCAAAATTTCTGACCTCTTCCATAACCTTAATCACGGATTCTGAACTATTTACAAAAATGGTTGTGTCATCTGCAAATTGAGACACATTTAATTCGGACAATGCAGAACCTAATATATCAATTCCTTTTATATCTTCGTTTTGTCGGATCTTACATGCTAGAAATTCAGCAACAATAACGAAAAGTAAAGAAGACAATAGGCATCCCTTTCTTACCCCTTACCCAATAGTCCAGTAGACGGTACCATATACCATGTACATGACCTGGAAAAGTTGTTAAGTACAAGGTTTTTTGTGGATTCGTGTTCTAAATGGGTAACGAGGTAAATTCAGCTTGGTTGCCAGCTTGGCAACCTTGGGCAACTTTTGGTAATAGCCTAATTAGCATAATCATATAACTAGCATGATGTGCAATATGTAATAATGTTGCTAATCTTAATCCAGGAAGCCTGAAAACATGGATAATACGACTTTTCTATGACGAAAAATTCATTTATGACACCAGTTCTTATTTTTAAGTAATGCAATCGTCTTAAAAAGCATAATTAGCATAATTTCGCTTGTCAGTATTCTTGTAACTGACGAATGAACATCTTAGTTCACTTACTTCTTCCGAGCTTTCGTTCTTGCTTTCTTTATTCTTTTTGCAGATTTCTGTTGGTTTTCTGTTGCGTTTTTGGGGGGTTGGGGTTGGATTTTCAGCTGACGGGGCTGAATATTCACTATCGCTATCGCTCGAAGCATCGATGGTAACGTCGCCGAACATCTTCATCTCGCGCAGGAGTCACGGTGATCGCTGGTGGTTCTTTTTGATTTTCATCATACGTAGGTTGAATCGTGTCTGATACGGTGGTTGCTTTGATAACGACTGGAATTAATAGCACTGGAGACTTTATAAATAAAGTCAAGAAGAGTCGTCCATGCGGAGTGACCAGGCTTACGAAACCATATTGAATGTTATGTTAAATGTTGCATGGGCACATAGAAAAAATACAACCTTTCATACGAACATCACTAAAAAAAATAGAAAATAAAGGAGGAACCAAAATGGGACGATAATTTGAAATGTCATCTAGAGATCCATTGTCATGTACAGGAATGACTTTCACCATTTTAAGCTTAATATCAGGGAAAGGGCCTTTAGAAATATGCAAATTAAAAATTGAACAAAGAGGTACACAAAATAAGGTAATTATTTTCTAAACAACACCAAAATCAATCTCATCATACCCCTCAGTTGTAAAACTTCGGCTGAACTGAGAAACAAAAGAATCAAGAACAATAAAGAAAAAATAGAATTAAACTAAACAAAAATATTTCAGAAAAACAAGGAAGAAATAAGTATACGTGTATTTAAAGGCTAAGGAGGCATGCGGCGGGGAGGGGGGGGGGGGGTCGGGGTAACAACCAAGTTGACCGAAGGCCCGCGAGACCGAAAACCATACGTGTGCAGTTATACAACATTATGCTGGCGCACAAAAATTACCTCTTCTCGTATAATATAGTGGAGGAAAAAGATTGTGACATTGGCTGCTTTAAATGCAGAAATAACGCATCTACTAAGTTAACAGACCGATATTGAATGCAACTTTTTATCATACTTTAGTTTACTTGCCTCAATTCAGACGTCGCTTGCAGAAAATTCAAGAGAAACTCCACAAAATGTTATCAAGGGGATCTCGTCATCCACTATATTACGCAATATCACTCAGAAATGTTTATGTAGCCCGTAAACTATAGGGGCTGATTATTAGAAGAACCCATTTTTATCTGAAAACTGAAAGCGATTGCAAAGTTGTCTGTTTCCTTAAGCCCTCATCACACCAAACAAGTTCTCACTACGTTCTGGAAAATGTTGCCAAACGGGCTCTAACTGTGTTTACGATCTGTTTAAGAACTTCATGGGCGGGTTCGGACTGGTTAGTAAAGGAAAGTGCTCTAAAAATTTGAGTCTGTTCAAGAGGACGTACTACAAACGGACTGATTGCCGTACTATGAACGGAATTGTCGTACTTCGATCCTACTACGTGTTACAATGTGCTGTGGTCGAGCATTAATTATCAGCAGTATAAGCCCCCATCACACAAAACTAGTTCTCACTACGTTCTAGAACCGTCCTAGAAAATCTTAAAAACGGGTTATGGTCGGGGTAGAATGTGTAAATAATTTTTACGACCCGATCCTAGTTCGTTCATTAACAGTCCTCAATAGGTACATCTCATCTGTACCCCGTCCACAGTCAGTGCATATCAAGTTCAGATCGGCTAAATTGGGCACTTCCAAGCAGTCCAAGCTCGTCCGTAATCAGTTTAAACCAGTTTTTAACTAGTTTTACGTCGTTCCCAAAACGTCCGAACCATTCCAACTAGTTCACAACATGTTGTAACTAGTTTGTAAGTTTGTAGTTTCTTAGGCGTTCGAACGCGCCCATAGAGGCCCATAGGAAAGAAATGAGCCTGCCGCATACTCCTGCGGCAGACTTGCCGCAGATCTGCAGCAGACCTGCCGCAGACAGTCATCTTTTTCACATGCAAATTAGTTTTGCCGCAGACTTGCCGCAGACTTGCCGCATACTCTTTCAGTATGATGAAGAGTCTGCGGCAGGTCTGCTGCAGACTTGCCGCAGACTTGCCGCATACTCTTTCAGTATGCTGCAGACCTGCCGCAGACTCTTCGTCATGAATATTCATATCTCATATAGACCTGCTGCAGACCTGCCGCATACTCTTTCATATCCAGTACGTGGCAATAAAGTATGCATGTAGAAGAACCAGTGATAAACTGATTGATACTTCAAAATCAATATTGGCAATATCGATATTACCAATTAGGTAATACCAATATATGTCGATATTACCAATTAGGTATATTCTATTCTCAATTGTTTTAACTTCATCACATTGATCATTTGAAGTGTATTCAAGAGTAACTTTTAAAGTGACACAGGCTCGTACACATATATATACTAAATATGTATATTGTTTCTTGGTCAGTAATCATAGTTTCTTGGTTAAAACTATGCGCAAGAGGTGACTCCAATAGTACTATTTGCTGAGGGGCGCAGCCCCGAAGCAAATGGTACTTTTGGGGTCACCGAGGCCCATAGTTTAACCAGTACCTCGAATAAAAGGCATGGTATATTTGTTTTATATCCTGCATCAAAAATTTATTTTTAAAAAAAAATTTAAAAAACATAAAAAAAACATTTTTGGGAAAAAAAATTTAGAACAAAAAAAATGTCAATTTTTATCTAAAAAGATTTAAAATATTTTGTTTTCATTAAATTAAGATTTAAAAAAAAAAATTGATTCAATTCAAAAAAAAAAAATTTACATTTTTTTTCAACTCCCAAATAGTAAACCAAAATAGTACTCTCATATAGTACTTTCTAAAAATAGCTCAAATATTTCTGGTCATGTGACGAGTTCTCAACCAATCAAAAGCCAACAAATTTTTGATGCAAGATATAATATACAAATATACAGTGCCTTGAGAGGTTCTGGTTAAAACTATGCGCAAGAGGTGACTCCAATAGTACTATTTGCTGAGGGGCACAGCCCCGAAGCAAATGGTACTTTTGGGGTCACCGAGGCCCATAGTTTAACCAGTACCTCGAATAAAAGGCATGGTATATTTGTTTTATATCCTGCATCAAAAATTTATTTTTAAAAAAAATTTTAAAAAACATAAAAAAAACATTTTTGGGAAAAAAAATTTAGAACAAAAAAAATGTCAATTTTTATCTAAAAAGATTTAAAATATTTTGTTTTCATTAAATTAAGATTTAAAAAAAAAAATTGATTCAATTCAAAAAAAAAAAATTTACATTTTTTTTCAACTCCCAAATAGTAAACCAAAATAGTACTCTCATATAGTACTTTCTAAAAATAGCTCAAATATTTCTGGTCATGTGACGAGTTCTCAACCAATCAAAAGCCAACAAATTTTTGATGCAAGATATAATATACAAATATACAGTGCCTTGAGAGGTTCTGGTTAAAACTATGCGCAAGAGGTGACTCCAATAGTACTATTTGCTGAGGGGCACAGCCCCGAAGCAAATGGTACTTTTGGGGTCACCGAGGCCCATAGTTTAACCAGTACCTCGAATAAAAGGCATGGTATATTTGTTTTATATCCTGCATCAAAAATTTATTTTTAAAAAAAATTTTAAAAAACATAAAAAAAACATTTTTGGGAAAAAAAATTTAGAACAAAAAAAATGTCAATTTTTATCTAAAAAGATTTAAAATATTTTGTTTTCATTAAATTAAGATTTAAAAAAAAAAATTGATTCAATTCAAAAAAAAAAAATTTACATTTTTTTTCAACTCCCAAATAGTAAACCAAAATAGTACTCTCATATAGTACTTTCTAAAAATAGCTCAAATATTTCTGGTCATGTGACGAGTTCTCAACCAATCAAAAGCCAACAAATTTTTGATGCAAGATATAATAATCAATATATCTATTGCTTAAACGTGAATGTAATTGTAACATGATCAGACAAAATAATCTATTGGTTAATAATGGCAAAAGGAAAATAGAAATCACAAAAATGATGTGCATTGTCTTAATTTGCTTAACAAATCATGATAAATGTATTTTTCTGTCACACGTGTAAAGTAATAATGAATATGCATGAGATGATTGGTTTCGATTGGCCCTATTAGACTTTAATGGGATATCCTGTGGCAGACCTGCCGCAGACTGTTCCTGTGGCGTACTGGTATGCGGCAAGTCTGGAGCAAAGTTTCGCCCTGCCGCAGATCTGCCGCAGACTGTTCCTGTGGCATACTAGTATGCGGCAAGTCTGGAGCAAAATTTCATCCTGCCGCAGATCTGCCGCAGACTGTTCCTGTGGCATACTAGTATGCGGCAAGTCTGGAGCAAAATTTCATCCTGCCGCAGATCTGCCGCAGACTGTTCCTGTGGCATACTAGTATGCGGCAAGTCTGCAGCAAAATTTCATCCTGCCGCAGATCTGCCGCAGACTGTTCCTGTGGCATACTGGTATGCGGCAAGTCTGCAGCAAAATTTCTTTCTGCCGCATACTTCGGCATACTCTTTGCCGCAGACTAAAAGTCTGCGGCAGGTCTGCCTATGGGGGCCCACGGGCTATGAAAACCCAGCGCGTTCTTGCCATTCCTCATTTCCGTTCAATTACTCTTATTGCTAATATTGTTGATGCTCGACCACGTCACGTTGTAACACATTCTAGGACCTAAGTACGGCAATTCCGTTCGTAGTACGTCCATCTCTTTTTAAGTTCGTTGTCACTCCGTCTAATTGCTGGACAGGGAAAATTGTGAACAGGCTCAAAATTCTAGAGCACACTTCCCGTCCCAGTCAATCCTAGCCCGTCCATAAAGTTTTTACACAAATCGTTAACAGTTGCTACCTTTCACAGTTTGAGCCCGTTTGGCAACATTTTACAGAACGTAGTGAGCACTGGTGTGATGGGGGCTTTACTGTCCAACTCTTTTCCCGTTTTATGTCGCAAAGTGAGGAAGTTGGTTTTATATCAAATGCCAGATATCTTGAAGCGTTTATTGAATATTAGTCTCTCACAAAACATTGTTTTATAACGAGACAAAAGATACGATGCAGAAGCGGAAATCTCATTTTCATATTTCATAAGAATTTTCAATCATAAAGATATTGCAATTATACAACATAATACCGTGTAAATAAAAAGTTTTATTGAAGGCATTAAAACATGAAACTGCAATATTTAAATGCCGGTGCTTCGGGATAAAGAGTTTTCGTTCGAGACCCAAGTCTTCGAAGTGAAAATCAAAAGGAGAGGAGATGAATGTGCCCAGCGTTAACGATAATTTTTCCTACACTTAAGAATTTTGGCTTTCTCTTTTGTTGTTATAATACGAGTTTAAGAATAATTATAATGTATACGGGGGGTACGTCCTCATAAAAAGGCGTTCGTCCATGTGGTATTTTCAGATCTGTCATGAAAACGGAAAAAGAAATATTTAGTTAACGACATGTCCTTTATAACTACTAGCGTTCAAAAATTGTGCTTGTAGGCCGATACACGCATCTATATCATGATCATACAATAATTACAAGTATCTCCATAACCCTCTCTTTTCTCTCACCTTCTTTTCTTCCCCGTTCCCCTACCTCTCTGTCAGTATGTCCCTCCACTCTCTCTCTCTCTCTCTCACCACTTCAATAACTAAATGCATTTTTACACATCCCTATGAAATAATCTGAAAAGTCGTGTTTGAAAAGACACATTTCATTGAAGTATTTTTTATTGGTTCTCTCTAGGCTAGCGCAGTCTCCATAATGTACACTCAATTCGACATGTTCCTCGTGTTACGATATAAAGCATTATATACACCCCAAATGCAACCATACACCTTTTTTTTTTTTTTTTTTTGTAAGGCTAAACATTTCCATGGGCTTATAGGGTTATTCCCTTTCACAGACCTTCTCAACAGAATTTTGATTTTCAGTTCAAAATTACTTTTATTTCAATTTTCCGTAGCTACCCCAGATCAGACATTTAAGAATAAGACGGAAAAATAGCCTTAAGATTTAATTTTTGTTGAGCTTTCTTTACTGCCCCTCCACAATATGCCATGCAAGGTTTGCCTCCATGTACTTATAATTGAATGCTGACCAACCAACACCCCCCCCCCCCTTTACCCCTCCACAATATTCCTGTTTACAGGCCTGTCAAATGAACAACCCATGTGCCACACAGCGGTTTGTTTAAAAAAATGGAAGCATGAAACAGAAATCGCCTCCTCCTCTCTCTCCCTAGTAATATCATATATAACATAATTCAATAGTACAAACTACATTTCAAACACCTTCAACAGTTTGACCCTCCCAGAAAGTATTACATGAATAACACTATATACGAATATTTGAAGGTGTGTTATTGGCCTACATTGGGTTAAGTTTACGTGAAATAAAACCCCGTTTTATCTGACTCAACTAATCAATATATTATAGCATAATAATCCATTTCCATGCATACAGTAATGATAATACCTTCCAGTCACGTGGATCACTTAAACGAACTTGCAAAGATCATAATTTCAAGCATTAGTGACCCCCGTTTGATACCTCTTTTCAATATTGTAGTATAGTAGTAATCTAAATTTAAACTTCACTCGTTGACACACGCAGTTAAAACGCAATACGTATTATAATGCATGGTTAGCGCCTTTCCTATTGGATTCATATAGCGCCCTCGGCAGCGTTCATGATCGCATATGAATTCAGAACAGGCCTTTTTCAATACCTATAGAACGTTGTATTAGACTTACTGGATTAGCATGTGTATATACAGTGCGTCCCAGAAAAAACGAAAGCGAAATTCATCAATGTTTTATCATAACTTAATCACAATTATAATTTAATGAGTGATTTTAAAAAATGTGAGGAAAGGGTCCAAAAAGTCATTTGTGGCGGTATCTGAATTTCAAAGAGAAAATTACATTTCTAGAAATTTCATTATCTGCCCTGTCATATGACACCTCAATCAGGAAAAATGAGCCAGGAATAACAAAGTTCTGTTTAAAGTAATGCTTGCATTTCCATAATTTGTAGTAGGAGACCAGCCTAGCTGTAGGTCCCGTGACCAATCTCTGGGAACAAAGGTTTGATCGTCAATAAGGTTTTAGAAAATTTCATTCAGCGGAGTTAGCATTATTAAAGTTATTTGATAGAGTGTCAAATGCCTTAGCTGATCATAAGCATGTTATTGGAGTATTCATGAATCTGAGCAAGGCATTTGACACTCTTGACCATACAAGACTTTTTTTTGGTATTTTTTTTTTGTATTGAAAATAAAACTCAACGACATCGAATACAGTAATAACATATAAATAAAGTAAATGGATGTATACAGAACACGGTACAACACAGGACAATACAACACAAAAAAGCACAGCACAAATGCCTCACTCTAGTCAGTTACATTTGTACATATGTAAAGCTCACCCTGACATGCTTCAAGGTTGTATATCATGTAAGAAAACCGAGACTGGACTCGTCAATGAGAGGCTCCACTGAAATACAGTAATATTAACAATATAATAACATAATTGACAATAAGGAAGTATAAAATTTATTAAATACCAGGGGACCAAAATTCTACAGGAAAGAAAGTGACCATTTCCTTATGTGGGAGCTCAGTTTACCTTTCTTCTCTGCTATTTTATATTCAATTTTCTGTTTCATTTTTCCAAAAGAAAGGAAACCATATTACAAATGAGAGACAGATACAATCCCTCTCTCATACCATGCATAATAAAAACAAGGTATATGCCTTAAACTCACATTTTTGTTATACCAAATATAATCCAGCATGTGATAAGTATCTAAGTTCAATTCTTTTACAACTAAAAGTCTGTATTCATACCAGAATTTCAGGCCCGAATTCACAAAGGAGGTACCTCCTTTTGTTTCGACAAACCTCCTTTTGTTTTTTACAAACCAAGGTTTGTAAAAACGCGTCAGAACGCGTCGTATGACGCACATAAACCTCGGTTTGTCGACAAATCTCCTTTGTGAATTCGGGCCTCAAAGTTTCAACCAATTGACAATTTTTCAATTTGTGTAGTGTACTTAGAGAAACTTCTGCTTTCCAGAGCATATATAGATCATTATGAAACAATTTAAGCATTTCTTTTTCTATGGATTGACAAGTACTCACATAACTATCATCCAAAATATTTTTCACCCAAACCATTTTCTGTGATTTTGCAAATATGCATGGATCAATCATTTTAAGGTCACCTTCTTCATATAAATTACAAAGTAAAACTCGTTTCACCCTATCGTTACCATTACTCCATATAAATTTATAAAGTAAACTATTCAACTTTAAAAAAAAAAGATTTAGGAACATCAATACATATCACAGAGAACAAATACAATAGCTGGGGCAATAAAAGAGATTTGACAACTGATATCTTTTTCAGTTTCATGGGATAATTAAGTTCATACAAAGATTTAGTTGATAAAGAGAATGTTACTCCCAGTGCTTTAAAGGTCTTACTTCTCCAGGTAAGTCCTCTCTCGTCAAAAGGTTTTTCTTCATTATTCTTTAAACTGCCAATATGTATGGCCTCAGACTTAGACATATTTATCCGACACCCTGAAAAACTTTCAAAATAATGTAACAACTCAAACAAATTAACAGAAGAATCTATTTCACCATTCAAAAAACAAATAGTGTCATCAGCAAATAAACTAACTTTCTTCTCCACTTCACCTATCTTAATTCCTTTAATATCAGGACTAACCCTTAACGAAATAGCTAGAATTTCAATTGCCAAAACAAATAAATAAGGTGAAATAGGGCACCCTTGAAAAATACCCCGGCTCATAGGGAAGGGCTTTGTTAAAAACCCATTATTTATAACATAACTAAATCTATGATTTTAAAAGGTTTTTACAATATTGATCAAATTCTTGCCAAGATCAAAGTGTTCTATAAAGACTTAAACAAATATGCATGCTCAATCCTATCAAGACCTTTTTCGAAATCCAAAAAAACTATTGAACCAGGGGCATCTATAGCATCAGTATATTCAATAAAGTCTATGATAGTGAAAACATTTGCACTAATATTACGACCACTTAAAATCCATGTTGATCTGCATGAATTAAAGAATCAATTATCTTTTTTAGTCGATGACTCATTACTTTAGCAACTAATTTGTAATCTGCATTTAACAAGGAAATGGGCCTATAGTTTTTAATTTCTAACGAATCTTTACCTTGCTTTGGTATCAGAGTAATTACTCCATTTCGTCGAATTTGAGATAACAAACCATTAGAGAACCATACAATACTTATACGTAATTTGGAATACTATGGATTGAGGGGTGTTGCTATACAATGGTTCAATTCAATTTCATTCAATTCAATAATTCAATAAGGTTTTATTCATATGAGGTTCTGGCAGCTGAAGCTGAATTGCAGGTCATTTATACGAGGTAAAAACATCATGATATTTAAAATACACCGAGCATTATACATGTTAACATAAAATAAAATTAATGACATATAAAAGGATAATTATAAACTAGATACATTTATACACATAATAGGCAACATCATTAAACATAAACATATAAAAAAAAAAATACATGAAGCTTACTTTTTTGAATAATAATCGTTTAAGATACGAACAAAATAGGGAATAGAGCTATTATTAAAGTGATTGGTTTTACAAATAAATTGAGAATATTTCTGTACATTTTGTAAATTAAATTTAAAGGTAAAGACCAGTATTGGTAACGCCCCAATTTCAAAAAATGAAATGGAAGCTCTCATTACCAATCATGTGAAAGAATATGTTTTGATTAATACATGATGATAAAAAATTTGCCGGGAAACCGCCTACTAATTCATATATTTGGTAAATTTGTTTCTCTCATGGTCCTGTGAGAGATATAGGGTAGTCCCATATACATATTTCTGTGTATAGTGCTTGTAAATTTACGAAGAATGGGCCAAATTTCTTATCATTTTGATGATTCCAGAACCTTGCAGATGCTAGATGCTAGATGATCAACCTTTTCTGATCGATTCCACAACGTTTCTTTCACAATTTAATCGCATGACCATAACTGGTCTTTACCTTTAACAATTCTTTGCCCATATAAAAATTATTTAACAAATAGAAAACAATATGTATGTTATGATTAAAATGAATCAGAATTAGTATCTATTACTTGTGGAGTGCCACAAGGGTCAATCCTGGGCTCTTTGATATTTCTGATATAATAATAATAATAATAATAATAATAGCCAAATAGTCCACTCCAAATTTTATTAAACCGAAACGGAAATTCTTTTTGCCCAATTGATTGTGAGCCCTGCAGCCACTGAGCAGCGCCAGATTGATGTTACTCTATCCCTTATTGTTGAATGCCAAACAAGGTAGCAACAACTCCCATCTTTTAACGTCTGTTCGTATGACGCGGTCGGGGTTCAAACCCACGGCCTCCCGGTTGTGAGGCAGACGCTCTACTGACCGAGTCAACACGGTTTGTAAATGACATTTATAATTCATCAAATGCACTACAGTATATTTTATTCGCTGATGACGCCAATGCATTTTTTTTCAATTCAGATTTTCAGATTCCTTTAAGAAATATTAACGCTGAATTACCAAAATTATCAAAATGGTTTAGAAGTAATAAACTGTCTCTTAATTTAAAGAAAACAAACTATATATACTTTCAGAACAGAAGAAATAATGATATTCCTGACATTGAAATTACTTTGGATGGTGAATTACTGAAAAAAAAGGATAGCACAAAATTACTTGGTGTTTTGATCAATGAAAATCTGAGATGGAATAATCATGTGCAATATATTTCTAATACTATTTCACGAAATATTGGTATTCTCTGTAAATTGAAATATTATGTCCCTTCAAATATCTTATTTATGTTATATAATTCATTAATACTGCCTTATATTTCATATTGTAACATTATATGGGCAAATTCGAAAAGCAACGTTGACGCCATTTTACTGTTACAAAAGAAAGCTATGCGTATATGTACTGATTCTTCCTATCGCGACCACACCAATCCCTTTTTTTCAAAACTAAAAACTCTAAAAGCTGATGATATAAATATTCTACAAATAGCACTTTTCATGTTTCGCTTACAAAATGGTCTATTACCTTCATACTTTCTCCCATTGTTTAATTTGAATAAAACCATCCACTCTTACCCTCAAGGCAAACTGAAAAATTCCATTTAAGAAATCCAAAAACCGCATTGGCTCTCAAATCCATTAGACACGCCGGCCCAGACATCTGGAACTCTCTGCCCATTGTAATAAGAAACCTTAGGACATTGTATTCTTTTAAGAAGGTAGTTTAAACTATGTTATTGTCCAAGTATTGATCCTGTTGTGTGTAATTTTACTGTATTCATGTTCGTGTGTACACTGACTATATATTCAACAATGATGTGTAATCGTCCATGACCTAGCATCGTTTAGCCATTCATGAATGAAACTGCATTCTATCAGCAGATGTATGAGATTTGTTGTATTATTACCAATACTCCTTCTCTCCCCTTTCCTTTTCTTCTCTGCAAGTCACTCTTTTTAATTTTTATTGTTGTATCTAAGTTGAGGGCTGTGGGCACGTCAAGCTACTTTGCTATATTTCTGTAGCCCTTCTGCATCTAATGACTGTTAAAGGAGTCACACCAAGAAGCAAAAGTGCATTGAATTGATGCAAAATTCATATTATTGCGATGGGGAAGCCTTACTGATCAAATACAACAAATTTAAGAAATCAACTTTCAAAAATGTTAGTTTTGAGATCCATATTTACTGCCTTCAGCAGTCCTTCGTATGACGTCACTATTGTGACATCACCCCCCCTGGACACGGCTGTCTAGCTGCAGACTAATACATGCGCGACTCCGGTATGCGGCCAGTACCGAGCTGTTTGTCCAGGGTGTGACGTCACTATTCAGAGCTTGCTACGCTCGTGTGTTTGGCTTACATTTGGGGGCGCTTGGGGGTCAAGAAGGGTCTTGAAAAATTGCATTTTACGCCTTTCCATGATATCTATATGATTTCTCAGCAAATTATTCGTGTTTTTCAAGAGAAAATCTTTCCATCCATATGTAATTTGTTCTAATTATCAGTTGTTAGTAAATTTTCTTTGTGTAGCTCCTTTAATTATGCATTCAATATATTTGTTAAATTTCGTTTATTAGCTGTATAAAATTATATACACTTAAAAATATTGTATCAAACCATATTATGTTCATGAAAATGTATGATAAAAAAAAGAAAAAAGATGCAGAAACCAATAAATCAAATTAAATCAAAGTGTTTTTGTGTTCCCTGATGAATACCAAACAATTTTGACTTGGGCTGCCCACTTGAAAATTCCGGGCATTTTCGTGAGGGGCCAACAAAGGTGAAACAGGGGTCAAAATTCAAATACATTCAAATCATGTCGATATGCATATCAAATTACTCGTCTGGTCATGAGGATTCCAAAAATGTATAGTTTGTTATACCTCCGACCTATGGTCAAAAAGGTCAATGCACTTTAGACTGGTGGTCAAATTCTCCAACACAGTTAACATCGTCCGATTCTAATGATTTAAGTGTCTAATAATATGTTTTCTGACATAAAAAATTCAAATAAGCAACTTTTCAAATCAAAAGTGGTTACCATAACCTTGAAATTTCCCCCAAACCCATGGATAAGAAGTTTTTAAATGTTTGTCACCGAAATGGCAGCCATTTTTAATGTTCATGGTCAAGGTAAGCACTTTTACTTTTGAAAGTTGTATAGTCACCTATCAGAATATGACCTTTGACGCGGCGGCGTAATGCTGCTGAATCCAAAGTACCCCACCGGCATACTGCCGGGGGATGCAATAATAGTAGTGGGTTCTTGTATAGCGCTCATATCTGTCATATGTGACGCTCCTGTCTTGGTTTGAAGACTATTTGCGTAATAGACATCAATATGTTATTTTTAAATCTAAAAAATCTAATATTTCCACCGTAGACTGCGGAGTACCACAAGGCTCTATCTTAGGTCCCTTACTGTTTTTAGTATATATATATATATATTAATGATATTGTTTAAACATCACCACTCCTAACACACGTTTTGTTCGCATACGATACCAACGTAATTTCTTCACATAAAGACTTAAGCATTCTTATTACAACCCTCAATTTAGAATTAAATAAATTTTCATCTTGGTTCAAATAAAAAAATTCTCTCTAAATATTGATAGGACTAATTGTATTTATTTCAAAAACATCCACTCTAAACATGTACATGTACTTCATTATAATATTTGTTATAGATATCCCAATAATTGGAAAAGAAGTTACAAAATTCTTAGGTGTAATGATTGATTGAAATATAACTTGGAGTCGTCATTAACAACATTTGCATGTTAGTCTCGAGAGGCATACCTAGGCATTTTATATAAATTAAAATTTAATCTATCACAAAAGTCACTAGTTATGCTTTACAATTCTTTCATTTTGTCATACATATCTTATTGTAACATAGTGTGCAGTAATAGTAATAAAGTGAACATTATGCTAATATATCATCTCCAAAAGAAAGCTCTCTGTCTTTGTACACATTCATATTATTTAGCCCATACCGATCCAATATTTTATAAACTAAAACATTAAAAATCACTGATATTCACAGTTTTCAAACTGCAATCTTTATGTATAGAATTTTGATAAATACTATACCTTTGGCATTTCAAATTTTTTTTGTTTACAACAGTGATATACTGTTATTGTTATTTGAATGTTTTGTATTTGATTTATCAATAAACGCAGAACCATCTGCTAAAAATTTTTTTTTAAAAAGGCCAACAACAACAAAGATTATCATCAAGTAACGGCCTATATTATTTTGACAAATTAGCTACATTTATCACTTTATATAAAACTTATGTTATACAGGCAAACAAGTCCTTGTGGCCACCTCTCTATAAAGCCCCCCTGTTTGTAGAGGCCAAGCATTTTGTTCCACTTGAGAAAGAATAGTATGTTGCAGAAGCTGTCTGCATTTAGTGGCCATTTTTTTTTTTTTTTTTTTCGGGGGGGGGGGGCGGTTTGTTGGGTGACCTTTGTAGACAGGTTTAACTGTATTTAAAACTCGTTCTGTGTCCTACCGGTACTTCATGGAATAAATTCGTACTCCGGCTCAGTATTTCCATTGGCCACTCCTAAGTTTGATTTCTTCACTCCATTTGTTTGATTCACTATTGTTTGATTTTCATTTTCTAACCCCTCAATTGCATTTGTGTGGCCTCTATTTCCATCTCTAGTTGCGTTTATGTCCTCGTAGGCTGCCTGCTTCATAGTTGTTGCATCTAAGGACGTGTAGGGATCAAGTTCCTGGCCCTCTCTATCACTGACCGACTGCTTTAGAGCGATGTTAGAGCGTCTGAAATAAAGGAAAGAATGATTTTTGGTGAAATATAACATTGTATTCTTTTGAGATTAAAATGACTATATATATCCAATCATTAGCATCAATATTGTTATCATTAAATATATTTTATTGTTATAATTTATATCATCTTGATTGTTATTATTATTAATATCTTTATATAATTGATATTTTTATTATCATTGTTATTATCATTATCATTGATATTAGTATCATTATCATTATTATCATCATTACAAATGTTATTATGTTAATTGTAGTTCTTCTTTCTTAAAGTTATGAATATGATGATGATGGTGATGATAATATTATCAGTATTTTTTAGTTATTGTGTGAGGAAGGGGGAAATTATATTTATGTACTATTTTTACTCAATTTTTGCTCAGTTATATATATACTGCAAATGTTTTTTGTTTAATTATGTTTATGTACAAGCAATCAATGTTGAAAAGATTTATTAATTTTATTCAATTGTATGTTTGCATTACACGATTGGAGGAATAAAAAAATATATAAAACTAGAATTTAATTCGTCACGAAGACGAATAAGGTGGTCTGTCTAAGTCTTATGATAGATTTGAGAACGGGAGAAGTTATATAGACATGTAAACAATGATGATCATGATGAACTTGATGATCATGATAGTAAAGATGATGATGATGGTGATAATGATAATGTTATATGACGATAAAAACGATAATGTTAATGATGATCATGATCATGATGAACATGGTGATGATCATGATAGTAAAGGTGATGATGATGATGATAATGATAATGTTATATGACGATAAAAACGATAATGTTAATGATGATGATAATGATCATGATCAATGATGATGTTGATGATGATCATCTTCAGACCATGATGATGATGATGATGAGCATGAGCATGATCCTGACGTCTGATTGAAAAAATGAGGAAATATTTAGATAGCAAATAGTCTCATCTACAACATACTAAAATTTGGGAGAAAACTTTTGAATAATAACCGACATACTGGTCAAAATACATTGTCATGCAGATTCATGTTTTGAAAAAAGTGACCTCCCATAGACATAACACGCAAATATGACAAATTATGCATTGTCGCCTTTAATCGAATATTTAACTATGATGACGTCATCCAAATGAAAAATAAATGACATATTTCTAATAGAAAATTATCTCAGCTACAACATATCAAAATCTGGGAGAAAATCGATCACAAATAAGTGAGATAATTTCAATTAAACAAAGACAAAAATGACGTCATCAACAAAATACATTTGTTTGAGTTTAGATGCCAATATGATGACTTTGTTTCACTTTGTACGAGTCAGGGTGGTATGAAATCATATCTCCAACTCATTCTTTCTCCAACCATGATATAAAAATTGGGGGTCAATGGACTCTCTGAAGAGCTATTTCGATTTTTAAAATAGCATGTTTTTGATCCAATTTGCATTATATTGCCCATAACAGCACGTGCGGATTTTATACTTTGACGCGCGCTCACGGCCTTATGAAAAGTCAAGAGGGACTGAAATTCATGTAAATTGTCAATTACGTTAAGAGGAATCCAAATCATGTAAACATTTTGAATTTGACCTTTTCCGCGCGCTGTGAGCGCGCACACCGCGCGCGGGGACACGTACGGACGGAAAATTTTGATATGCTTAAAATGACCTGATTCGTATTCTCGTTTAATAGTTAAATGATTTTGAGCAATTTTAAATTTTGACGCGCGCGTTTGCGCGCGTCATGACCTTTGTTTGACCTTTGATGACATGACCTGTTGACCCTTGACCTGAAGTATATGTTGTATGAATATGAATGAACTTTGAGTACGCATCATGAAGATATGATGGATAATGTGATTTCACAAAATGGCGCCTGGATGACGTCACGATAATCTGATGAACTTGAAAAGTTTCCTGTCACGTCTCATGATGATGACCTATGACTGTGTCAAAATAGAGAGAAATTGGGTGGATGGATATTGAGAAATCGGATACACAAAAAAGTGGAGAAATAAATAAAAATAAATAAAGAAAGAAAATTCTGACGAAATCAATAGGTGGTCTGTTGACAAAAGACCACCTAAAAAGTGTGTTTGGAGGGGGTAAGTTTGGCTGTTCTCTAAGTCTATTGGGTAGGGGTGGGTCAAATGTCAACTTTATCTCACCTGAGATGCAGGTACATCAATGTTATGATAAGACCATACAAGGCAACAAAAGCAAGCAGTATGCCCACAGCGATAATGCTGATCATTTCTGGGGAAGAAAAATATAAAATAATGAAATTAAAGACAATGTACAAGGCTGTTAAACTTCACAATGCACAAACATCATAATCTTTATAGTCACTACCCCATATGGATACCTAGAATCACAGCAACTTTTGTGTTTACACTAATATGAATTTTCACCATTAAAATATGTTTCTAAGTATAATCTCGTTGTCTAGGCTAGGGGCCATTCTAACAACTTTCATGACTTTACCTTTAAAGGAATCCGGCAACTTTTTCTCAGATTCTGAAACAGAATCCTGGATTTAGCTCATGCTGCAATGGTAATTATAAACCTGTTGGTCAGTCAGGAATCCCATGACTTTTACAAGCCGATCGCCTGTCTGGTTATCAAGATATTTATGATTGCAAATCGAAACCAAATTTTGCATTTTCCTAACGGTTTTCATAACACTTCTTGATCATTTTCAAGCGCAATTTTTTTTAGGGCTTCAATATTACACATCATAGACACTGATAACATGTAGGGCCATGTATCTCAGATTTAACGTTGTTTAACGATGCCTTTAATATCAATTCACAAAATGATAAACATAATCATGAATCCTACGAATCAAGAATTACATTTGAAAACAACCACTTATGATGATAGCTTAGATTTACTTCATTACTATCGCTTTGTTATTGTTTTAGTTGATCTATTCATGTTAAAGTACAATTGGCTTTCCAATTTTGTATACCGGTTCTGAAATTGAGGGAATGATGTTTGAATTTAGTGTGTTTCATTAGTGCTCTTTATCATGAGGTTCCATTGCTTGAGGGACAAGCCTATCAGATTTGTCACTTAAATCCATTATTTCCCAAAAAAAACTAGAAGTTTATTGTTAAAAAACTGTCCCCCAGAAAAAAAAGAAATTTCATTTTCTTGAGTATACCAACTACTCAATAGCCCTTTTTGAGAGAAACCAGATGAATGATTTAAAGGGATCCGGTAACTTTGTCTCAGATTCTGAAATAAAATTCTGGATTTAGCTCATGATGCAATGATAATTATAAACCTTTAGGTCAGTCAGGAACCCCATGACTTTTACAAGCCAATCGCCTGTCTGATTATCAAGATATTTATGATTGGAATTACAAATTTTGAAAACCGTTCGCCTGACGGTTTTCATAACACTACAGTCTATTGGGGAAAACGAGTATGGTAAAACCGGTCACTCAAAGATTTTTACTTTGTTGAGGCACTTCTTGATCATTTTGAAGCGCAATTTTTTTAGGGCTTCAATATTACACCATATCACAGACACTGATAACACGTAGGGCCGTGTATCTCAGATTTACCACTGTTAAACGATCCCTTTAAGTTATTGACTGAAAAATAACATGAACGACCTTAACAAGATTTGAGAACAACTTTTTGAAAGGCTTTAAAGATATTAATCAAAGGCAATAATTCTATACCATCACGTATAGAAGTGTTTGGATTATTATGTAACATGTCATAGTAATTTTCAATCATTCACAAAAAGGTGACGGACAATTAAGACATTATTATTATTATTATCATTTTCATTATTATTATCATTATTATTATCATTATTATTATTATTATTACTACTTATACCATGCTTTTTCTTTGCTCACAGCGCTTACGGTAAATGACAATCACATAAAAACATTCAATAATAAAAACATTCAATAATAAAAACAATCTTACAATAACAAACTGCAAACAAAAAATTATTTTCAAGGCCTTCCTCAAGGTAATAACCAATGGAGACCCAATGTTTAATTTTAAGTAGTAGATCATTCCAGTATTACAATGAATCTTTAAAAATGTCATTTGTTCTAGCTTAGCAGCGGTATCATTTAGAACCAACCATCTCATTTACAGAATGATGATGAGATAGAAATTGTCATGATATGGACATACCAAATCATACAAATTGATCTTGCATGCATAAGTTAATAGTCACTTGCCATGCTTAGTGCCAATTGCTTGTCTTATCATATTTATTTTCCTTTTATAAAATGTTTAGTGGCTATTAATTTTTATATCATTAATCAATGTAATTTAGCTTTAATTTGTTCATTGCATAATTCATTAAGAAATTATAAGAAAAATCGTATCTCAACTAATCTTAAACAGCTGTGCATGTAAAATGAAAGATTTTTATTTAAAGCTGTGTAAATAATATGATGCAATGCTTTTTAGGAAGATCTATCTATCTCTGTTTCATAATTTGTATCTTGTATGGACATGTTAACATCTACCAGAGATCATGCTTGTATATAACCTGGTTGCTGATGCAAAGATGACGCTCTGAAGAACAGGCTGGAGGCGAGGGAAATTAGCTTGGACTAGATCATTAATCTCAAATAACAAGTCAAACATCAACAACTCTATAACCACCCCCTTTCAGGGTTCTTTAAACAGAACCCGTTGTCCACCCCCCCCCCCTCAACAATAATTTTAGCAAAAAAGCATGTTATAGATTGAGGAGACTGAGGACACATTCAAAAGACAACAAAAATCAAGGTGAAAAATAATCAGTTCATTTCAGCATTCTATTAAAGTAACTATCAGAAAATATCCAAACCTTACGCAGGGAGAGTTTCAAGCTTGATATCACTGATAGTGCAATTTGTCTAAAGAATACAAGATTTTGGAGAATAATAGATATCAAAGACAACTACACGTTTAGATCTGTTATTTAGTTTTACTTTTCTAAGTATAATTAATGCAAGCGTAATCATTCGCTAATTATAGTTATATGAAGTTTGTCTTATTTTTCTAAACAATCACTTCCTTTTTCCTATATGTTCTCGGGATGTGGCTTTCCTCATAATGTCATACAATGAATAGGAATGAAAATGTATTTTTTATATCCTAATTGCATGCTTGTCAAATCATGACTTCATTGAATCCCAATGAATTATGTATTCGGCGTTAGTAACTCTTCCTCTTCCTACTACACAGTGCCACCATTTTGAAAGACATTTTGTTTATTCAATATCAGTCTATTTTTGCATCAACAATTAATTTCTTTAATTTTTTTTTCTACTGTTTAATTTATAGAAAATGTTTTATCAATATTTATGTCATCTTCAATGTGAACACATAATTCCCACACATAGTTGACTATGTGTACAAATTATTTTCATATATTATCACTGTTTAATGTAAGTCATTGCGAACACACTTATTATGTCAACATATGGAAACGTTTGCTTGGATTTGTCTCATAAAAGAACTTATGTGAATGGGTAAATTCTGACAAAAATATAAAACCAATCAATAATAATAATAATATTTTTGCTTATACAGTAAGTCCCAGAAAAAAAGAAACCGAGAATTATCGAAGTTTTATCATAACTTAATCACATTTATAATTAATAAATGACACATATTTGGAAAGCTTAGATCCTCCTCTTTGATTTGATGTAAGTCATAGGATGCATATTTCATGTATGAGTGATTAAAATCAATTTGAAGAGAGGAAACCGAAAAGTCATTTGGCGGGCGGTATCTAAATTTCAAAGAGAAAATCACAATTCTAGAAAGTTGGGTTTCTGCCCTGAGAGGGGTATTATTAGAAAGCAAATTTTCATTTTACTTTTACCTTGGATTTAGGCCTGTTTTGACTTTTTGATTTTATAATGAAGCCAGGAATTTCAGCAGTCTGATGTAGACTCATCTCTAGACCCCCTATGGATTTTATTTTTAATCAAGGCAGTGAATCCCATGGATTTTTTTGGAAGCCTGCAAGGTCTTAGTCTAGAACCAACATAACTCTAGATCGAACTCTCGTACATAGACTCTAACGTAGATCTAAACTTTTGTTTGTTGCTATTTGTGTCGCTATTTTATAAAACAAATAACGCACTTACCCTGTTGTGCGAAACGTAAATGCAGTGTACGCTCGGTTTCTTCAGGTGGTGCGCACTATGAACTCGGCGCAAGCGGCTCGTTGCACAGAGCGGCACCAATCTAAAGAAACCTCGCATGTGCTGCATTCACTGCTTTTGCACGTTGGGACATGCGTTATTTGTATAGTATGTTTATTTGCATTTGCTGTGTGTTTTATGAAAATGAAATGAATAAAGGAACGATTTTGTCATTTAAATTGTATGTTCTTTCAAATTTGACACTCAGTTTTTCATTTTCACATAAAATTATTTTGTGTAGCGCCCTCTGCAACAGTACTCAACTATCCCTTAAGCTAGACTACTTACTTGTCTCACAGTTGGTCCCTGAAAGGCATTCTCTGCAGATACACTGGTAGTTAGTCAGATCTGTTGGTACACATAAGTCACCATTCTGACAGCGATTTGGGTTGCAGGGGGTACCTGAGGGGACTTTTAAAAAAAAAATCATTTGGCAACATACATCAAGATACAAAAAACGATACATTCACATACAAACAAAAATGAAATCGATTGAAAACAATTGTTGTGATAAATTGGCTAGCAAATATACTTGGGGAAATTCAATTCCATTGATATAAAAGTGAAATGCTCAAGGCAGTAATACAGTATATCTGAATGAATATTTCTGCTTTTCTATTGAGAAATATCACAATACCTTTCATCCATTAATCGATAGAATTTCAAATATTTCTTAAATGTCATTGATCCTACTGTTTGCAACCGATGCACGTTTCTTCAATTAACAAGAATTCTTTCAAATCTGCAGCAAAAGGTACCGGTAAGTGTGAAATTGCATCTGGATCAGTGAAGCCATCTGCAGGCCATCATCATTTATCTGGATAAATCTATCTTTGACTCCACATACATGAAATTTCACAGCTATCTCCAGCCGAGTACATGTACATACATATATCAAGTGAAAACCATTAGTAGTCTTTATGGTCCACAAATGGCCGACACAACCTCTAATCTACCCTATGCATTTCAAAGGTTCTTTGACACTTGATGTTGTACATGTAGATACCTGTGTTAATGGTGACTGTGAACGTGCAGCTGTTTGAGTTGCCAGAGAAGTCAGAATATGTGTAGGTGACTGGAGTCACTCCAACGGTGAAGAGGTCACCAGAACTGGAGGAGGACGATACAAACACCACCGTGCCAGAGTTATCCGATACAACAGGAGGGTCCCAGGTTACGGAAGTACCATTTGAGCCTGCTATCACAGTCTGCTGAATGTCTGCAGGACAAATCACTTGTGGTGGTATATTTTCCGCTGTCAGTGAAAGTAAATGGGATGTGTATTGCTGAGAGTTACCTAAATATCTAATTGGATAATGCTATAAACTGCTGTAATTATCTGGAAATATTCAATTAGATAATGCTATACTCTGTAACTTATGTAAAACTATCTGGAAATAAAAAAGCAGTAATAAAGGTCTTATTTGTTTATAAAACAACATTCATTTAATTTAAGTTACAGACGTTGCAATATTTCTGTATGGAAATATTTATGAATGATTTTAATACAAGCCTGACAATTCCAGATGTAACTATACACATTTATTCCAACAAATTATCAAATCATACTCAATTTAAATGTGTTTCACAACATGCACTATCATTGTTAAGTATGGATCTACTGTACATCCACATTTATAAAGTGAATATTAGAAAAAAGTATACCTAAGTTTGCCATGGATAGCTGAGCAGCAGACTTTTAAAAAAATGATGTTAAAATCCTTTTGTACCAAGTTTGTGCTGAAGCAATGAATGAGGGTCAAAAGCCCTTACCCATTGTTATTTCAGTCCGAAAACAAATTGCTGATATCATTAACCGCATTAATTCTGTGCATTATAATAGAAAAGGTAGTGATGTCAACTCCTTTTCAAGGAAAGGCTCATTTACAAGCAATGTTAATGATATCCTCTTTGTTATGATGACACAACCCTGGCAACTCACATGTCCCTTGTTTAAGGTAAGCCTTGTCATTGGGTCATTCAACACGGACACAGTTTACTTGTATGAAGGCTATATCTACCTATCATGTAAGTTTATGAAAGTCTATTGTCAATATCTTCGGTAGTTATTATCATGACTTTCTTTCTTGCATTTACTGAATCTTTAAATATAGTAAACCTCCATTTTGTAGTATGCACCTTTAATACATGCACGTCAAATATTGCAATGGACAAGTATGAAGTGAGATTTTGGATATTATGAAAGAAAAAGTTTTAAGGATGTTTAGAAAAAGTTTAGGTTATCGTGTGGATTGAAACAAGGTCCTGTAAAAGCTTGGATACATTGGATCACCTTAAACAATGAAGCACAGAAATATGTAGCAGTACTTAACTCTTAAAAGGATTTCAGTACGCATACATAATAGCCTGACCCACATTCGGTAAATCAGTCAATACTTGGTGAAAGGAGTTTTTGATAATATCTTTGTTATACCCTGCTGCTCAGTCATCCGTGGCAGTTAAAATATGAATAGGATATCCTTGGACATAAAACAAGTTAATCTTTGCCATGAATTAGATTCTAAGCTCACATTATTTATGACTTTTTTAATTTATGACTTTATTGATACATTACTCGCATTATTTCCAATGGTTCATACTTCCCCCAAAATGAAATATGGGAAAAGATCCTAAAGAAACAGTTAAAACTCTGTTTTATTCAAAATGAAAAGAAGTTGCTAGGGCCTTGTTCAAAATAAAATTGACAATTGAATTTAAAATGCTCATGCTTGAAAACAAAATGGAAGTCAAGCAATTTTACTTGTAAAATCACTGTTTTGAAACCATATTTTTTTTCACGGTTTAAAAGTTATTATCTCCATCCTTTCTCTAGAGTTGAGTTAAATATCAAATGAAAGCTTATGATGTAAGGGGTGTTGTTTCTAATGGCATAAATGAACCAAGTGTAGTAATGTAAGGACACAGTAACCTGTAAGTATCCTATAGGTGGTGATATTAATAATAATATTTAATTTTTATAAAGCGCTTGATACAAATGTCTCTAAGCGCTTTACAAATATACTATTACCCCGGTCATTGGATACACTTAAAGGGATCGTTTAACAATGTTAAATCTGAGATACACGGTCCTACATGTTACCAGTGTCTGTGATATGGTGTAATATTAAAGCCCTAAAAAAATCGCGCTTCAAAATGATCAAGAAGTGCCTCAAAAAGTAAAAATCTTTGAGTGACCGGTTTTACCATACTCGTTTTCACAAATAGACTGTAGTGTTATGAAAACCGTTTGGTGAACGGTTTTCAAAATGTGTAATTCCAATCGTTAATATCTTGATAATCAGATAGGCGATCAGCTTGTAAAAGTCATTGAGTTCCTGACTGACCTAAAGGTTTATAATTATCATTGCAGCATGAGCTAAATCAAGGATTATTTCTAAAGGATCTACAGTGTAAGACAAAGTTACTGGATCCCTTTAATGTGAATTATGTTTAATACTGTGATGATTAAACCAGTAAGTGACTTCTGATTTCTTTCATTCCCATTGGCTTGATGAAGAGACCACCTGGTTCCAATAGGAAATGGGTTAAAGAATGTGTCACAAAATGACAACATACGTTGGATTGTCTTACACATTGAAATATATACAAATCATGGTCTATACAAACCTTGTGTAACTGTGACCTGGAAGGAACAGCTATCTGTCAGCCCAGCTACATCCCTTGCTGTGTACGTAACCGTAGTTACACCAACAAAAAACTGACTACCAGGTTGGAAAGAAGCTGTTATTGCTGGTGTGCCAGAATCATCAGTTGCAGTGGGTGGTGTCCAGAATACAGCAACTGAGTTTGCTGGTGGAATTAAAACTCCAGAAGCAGATGCTGGGCAATTTAAAAGCTGCGGTGCCTGGTTTCCAACAGTTCCTTGATTATGATAAAAACATTGAAAATAGAATGAGTGTGTGTGTGTGCGTGTGTGTGTGTGAGAGAGAGAGAGAGAGCGAGAGATACCGAGAGAAAGAGAGAAAGAGTCGATTGCATTTTCTGAAGCAAATTAGGGAAACTGAAAAGCTAAGTTACCCAGTTAAACAGAAGTTCCTTTAATATGATTGAATCATCAACAAGATAATGTATACGTGTGTGTGACAGTAAGGTACATACATGTATAAATTCTGCAAAGACTTTTTTAAAATAATGGGATATCTGAATACCGTACACTTAACGCCTTTGTACCATATGGTGTTTAATAAGTACTGGTGTATGTAATGCATGTTAACATGTATCCAATCAAGTCATCCTCTGTATTTTGATAATATTCTTTCTGCCCAAAACAGAAGAAAACATGATCCAATAACAAAAATTTCTTGCATCCATAACACAAAATTATCTTTAATCTGACTGATTTTCAGCATTATATCCCAAAATATCATCACTACATTGGTTCAACTTTGAAGATAATTATCTTTTTTAAATCTTGTTTATTTCACGGGAACAGATACTACCGAAAACGATAAACTAGGTTTTATTCAAATTGAAAAATGAGAGCTTTTTCGAAATTAAATTGACAGGAAATTGAAGAAAGGATCAGACTCAAAAAAAAAACAGAAGTCAAACTTTGGAAGCCTTTTTTTCTTCATAAAAACACTTTTTTAGAAATTGCATTCCTCTCAGTTTAAAGCTTTTATCTTTACGAATGCTCCCTCGCAAGTATTGAGTTATATAAGCTTATGAAATGAAGAATAAGAATGAACCACAAATTAGAATTTGAAAAATGCGACTTTTCTCTCATTTTGACGGATTGGTCGTATATTAGGGGTCTTGTGGTTTTTGATTGTTTGCATGGTACTTCTCTGAAGTACAACTCTACTTTGTTCACTTGCAATAATATTTTTAGACAAGTCAGGTCTTCAAACCATATTTTCTAGTAGTTCCCAAAACAATAAAATCATGGGGGATCGATCTTTTGGCCATGCTGGATCAGCTCAATGGAATTACAGCAGCCTCTTAGCTGAGTTGATGAGATAACCACCTGTCAGTGACCATGCTGGGTGGTTTAATCCCTCCAGGCCAAACTAGTACAGATGGGCTTTAAGGAAATATATAATGTAAACTCATTCAAGTCTTCTCTCAAAACTCACCTGTTCAAAACTGCTTTAAGTCAATTCAATATTTCCACAGTTTCATCTTTGTCATTCATGTATATTTTTGTCAACCTATTTTTTCATTGTACCGTATACTTTAACTGTATTGTTCATGTGCTCTGTATTGCAATTTACATCTATAAAATAAAACTATAATTTTCATCTAATTTGACCACCAACATTTAACATTTGGTCTTATTATCCCGAAACTAGCCAACCTATTTCATTAAAGCGCTCTATTGGGATGACACATACATTTATTGCATGAACACTGATATTCAGTGGGAAGAATTTCAGGAACCAGACTTGTAAAAATGTTCGGTCATACAGGATGAATCCAGTTTAAATTGACATCCCAAAAAGTGTCAAATTGGCCATGCATACACAAAAAAAAAGTTTTAAAAAAAGATGGTAATCACAATTTTGCTCGAGGGGGGGGGGGGGTGTGTTGAGTAAAGAAAACAAAATTAGTGGTCATTAAAAAAGGCTTGTCTACTCGTTACTTAATCCAACCTCCACCTGTGTATCCGCAGGGCATGATACAACAGGTAACACTCCATCAACTAAAAGATAAAATTTGGGAAGCATGAAGGTATGAGGAGTTGGACAAATGTCATCAAAAGATTTTCATATCTGTACCGAGATGGTGCTTGCAAGTATCGACCTGCATGGTGATGTAGATATACAGTAGGCTTGCGGTTGCACCATATGAGGGAGAGGGAGGATTGAGGAGTCCTGAAAAGGACTCGGTAATCTTTCTTGAGGATGTGTAGTCCTGAAAAGGACTGTTGGTGTAGTCTTGAAAAAGACTGTTGGCTATCTTTCTTAGCATATAGTTCTAAGGAGAACTATAGTGCTGATTGGAGAGGATGGGTGGCGGGAGTGGCTCGACGTTTCGAACAGGTTGACTATCCGTCGTCAAGAGTGGGGAATAGCTGGCGTGCCTTAGCTTAAAGCTTATCAGTACTAGTTTTGAAGGGATTAGACCGCCCTAAAAGATCACTGGAGAGGTGGTGGTTATCTCATCAACTCAGCTCTTGGTTAATATAAGAAAAAGAGGATCCTGGGGGACCAATGGTCACCGATTAGGCATTGTTTAATATAGAGAGGGCGCAAGTAGCTACAAGTAGGTGCAATGGGCCTTTAAGTCACCGGGGTGCGGACGTGGGGGTACTACATGACCGTGTGGGCTTGAGTCACCAGGTAAGGACTTGGGTTGTCTGCTTGTCCGTTTGGACTTGGAGGTGCCCAAAAACCATGAGTGGGGTGTGTGTTCCTGACGTAGGCGGCGTTGTGGTGTTGGCGAGACGTAATTGTCCCCGACGTAGGCGGCGTTGTAGTCTCTTGTGCATTAAAGGGACACTATTGTGCATTGTAGCTGGGAGGCTGGCGGCTGCTTTGTGGGTTCGGCGGGTGGCGGTGGTTGATGTACAGGTGCCTGCGGCAGAGGTGAAGGCGGTGGTGGAGGTGGTGGTGGAGGTGTGACAGGGTACTTGTTGATGAGTGGTCTCCAGATGTTGTTGATGTATAATCCTGAGTCTTGGGGCACGGTGAATTTCGATGGCTTCTCGGATTCTCGCGTGTATGCCAGTGCTTCATTATGAAGATGAGATGACTGTTATCCCATTTGACGGTGTGTTCGTGTTGTTGGGCGTGTTTGACAGTGGCGGACTTATCTCAACCGCTGAGTCTGAAGCTGGTTTTATGTTCCTAGAGTCTTGTTTCCAGATTTCTCCCCGTTTCACCAAAGTAGACTTTTCCACATTCGCATGGTATTTTGTAGACTCCAGCTTTCTTGTGGTTTGGATGCTTGTCTTTGTGGGAGTGGAGTATCGAATAGAGTTTGTTGGAGGAACTTGAATGTCTGCTGCTTGGAGGATACGTTGAATCTTGTGAGAAGCTTGACCGATATAGGGTAGAACAATCAGTGGTGTAGCTGCGGGTTGGTTCTCTTCAGGGATGGTGTTGGCTGCAGGCTTGCTGGCGGTAGTCCTGGACTTGATATTATGTCTTGGGTATTTGTTGATGGTAGTTAGGGCTGTGGTGACATGCTGGATTTCCTGATCTAGATGGTCGGCATCGCTGAGTTAATGGGCTCGGCGGATGAGGGTGTTGGGGACTGATTGTGGTACGGATGGATGGTGGAAGTATCTGTATTGAAGATATCAATCGGTGTGCGTGGGTTTCCTGTAGACTTGGTGAGCGGCCTTGCTGGATGGCGATTTGGTAACGCGGACGTCTAGGAAGGGGATGCTGTTGTTTTGCTCAGTCTCCATGGTGAATTTGATGCTCGGATGACGCTGGTTGATGAGGGCGAGGAAGTGGTCTAAGTCGTGTCTGCTATGCGGCCAGATGACGAATATGTCGTTGACATATCGGAGCCAGAGAAAAGGGCGTGGAGAGAGAGTTGGAGTGCCGTTGTTTTGAAGTGCTCCATGAAGATGTTGGCTATAACCGGTGAAAGAGGCGATCCCATGACTGCGCCTTGAAGTTGCTGGTAGTAATTGTCTCGCCATTTGAAGGAAGTTGAGTTCAGGCAGAAGTACATGAGGTCATGTATTTCATCCCGTGTCACGGGAGTTCTGTCGGGGAGGGTGTCATCAGCTTCGAGGCGCTCTTTGACGATTCGGCAGGATTCGGTGACAGGAACGTTGGTAAAGAGAGATTCAACATCGTACTGACCATGATGTCTGTATCGTGTATGGTGGTCTTGGAGAGGATTTAGACGAAATGCTTGGAGTTATTGATGTGGTGCTGCGATTGTCCTACGAGTGGTTGGAGACTCAAGGTCAGGTATTTGGCTGTGTCATAGCAAGGCAATCCTCGGGTTGAAATGATGGGGCAAAGTGGAATGGTAGGTTTGTGTATCTTTAGCTGGCCAAACAGGATGGGGCTGAAGAACGAGTTTGAAATAGAGTGGCTTGGATATGAAATTCTGTTCTGTGAAGAGAGAGGAGTCGCTGGTGAGTTTCCTTTCCGTTGTTAGTGTGGGATCCTTCTTTAGTTGTTTGTAAGTCAGAGTCTCGAGGAGCGCACCGATCTTGTTGTAGTCCCCTTTGTTCAGAAGTACTGTAGCGTTGCCCTTGTCTGCCTGTAAAATGTGTATTGGGTTGTGTACGGGTTGCAGTGTAGATCTTTGATAGCGGCTCGTTCTGGTTTGCTAATGTTGGGCTGTGGTGGCTTAGCTGTGGATAGGGCTTGGGTGACTTTGAAACGGATTTTTTCCGCTGCGGTTCAAGCTCAGGAATCTCGGTTTTGGTTCTACTTGTTTGATGACTTCTGCCGCAGGCACCCGTACATCAACCATCGCCACCCGCCGAACCCAGAAAGCAGCCGCCAGCCTCCCAACTACAACAGCAGACGACAGCAGACTACAATGCCGCCTACGTGGGGAACACACACACAGCGTCTTGCCGACACAACGCCCCACTCATTGATTCAAAGCACCTCCAAGCATCCAGCTTAGTGAAGATAGTGCCTCTTCCCAGGGAGGTGAAAGAAAGGAGTCGAAACTCTTGTTATTTATTCAAACGCATTCGTGAGTTCTAAACAGGGTTGGCATATTTCCTGCTTCAGAGGCTAATTTCCCGGACGCCGGGAAATAAGCGGTATTTACCGGTATTTCCTGCTTTTTACCGGTATTTCCCGCTTTTTACCAGTATTTACCGCTTTTTACCGGGGAAATACTGGGAAATATATTTTTCCACTCACTTGTTCATAGGAATTGTCCAATTTTGAACATAATAACAATGATGGTGAGTATGGTTGCTCTGGTGTGTACTATTTGTGTGTGTTTGTTCGTGTGTTTGTCTATGTCTGTTATTATGAAATGCTGGAAAAAATACGGGAAAAAGATCCCAAATATACACCTAATCTTGACATGTTCTTCATTAAAGGGAACCAAAACCTTCATACTAAGTTACTTTTATTGTAAAGTTTAAGATACTGTATTTGAATAAAATCAGTGAAAATTTGAACAAAATCGGGCAAGGAATAAGGAAGTTAAAGTGTGTGTGTGTGTGTGTATTTGGTTTTTTACAGACGTGTATCAATCAGATATGATTATTTACGTCTGGGGACCGACCTTTAACGTCACCATCCGAAAGACGTGACTCAGTTTCGAACCTGCGTCCTCGGCTGAATCAGTTTGTAACTTCCACTGTTAGCTGGATTACAGGCGCACGCCACAACGCCTAGTTAAAGCATTTTGAAATGACTAGTCACTAGAGGGCGATATTCAATTTGATGACATCATTTGTGGACAACTCTCCATGCCTTTTGTACATCAAATTTCACAATTCTTTTGTTTTCTTTGTATTTATTTGTGTTCTTGATCCGACTTCATAACATGTGAAGCAGAATATCATTTTGCATGCTATACCCAGCTTTCAGGAGAGTAGATTATCTCAATCACAAGAAAGAAGGAAAAACATGAAATTTGATGTCCAAAAGGAATAGAGAGTTGTCAACAAATGATGTCATCAAATTGAATATCGCCCTCTAGTGACTAATCATTTCAAAAAGCTTTAACTTCCTTATTCCTTGCCTGATTTTGTTCAAATTTTCACTGATTTTATTAAAATATCTTAAACTTTACAATAAAAGTTACTTAGTATGAAGGTTTTGGTTCCCAGTTGCTAATTACCATATTCATGAATACCTACCTATTAATTAGCATATGAACAAAATGCCATGTGTTTGGGTGTGTACATGTACATGTATGCAGTGAGGGTTTTATAAATCTGTTTGTGTGTTTCTACTACATGTATGAGTGTTGCGCTGCTAATTATTTCAGAACTATATTTTCAGCTGTGAGGCTAAAAACAAGTAAAATTATTAATAAATAGAGAATTAAAATCATATATCCTGTTTTTTACATATTTACCGGACGCGCATTTTATTTACCGGACAGTATTTACCGGTATTTACCACTGGTAATTACCGCCACCGGTATTTACCGCCCAACCCTGGTTCTAAAGCGTAACAATGGGATGTGTAACATTCCACTTGGCTTTGAAGTTCCACGCCCCGAACCGCGCTTCCACTGCGGGGACTTTTGGAAGCCAGGCACCAGTTTTACATTAATTACAAAATATTAAATTACCGGCAAAATTTCACTGTAAAACAAAAACTTTATATGGGGATTTTATTGGGAATAGTGCATCAAATAAATTTTCAAATTTAGAACTCCGTCCTTCCTATAATTTGTGCCAGAGTTGGTAAAAGAAAAATTATATCCTGACAAAAACTCAATATTTTAGGATGATGTGCTAATTTGTGCATGCTTTAATGTCCCGGTATTTGATCCATGATTTACAATCTTCAACGACATCAAGTTTGCTGATGCGTGTTTTCGCATGTTTTTTTTATTTTTGAAGTTAAAAAGGATGAAATTACACAAGTTTGTGTTCGATTGTTCTACTCTTTACACATTCAACAATGGATGAGAAATCATTGGAAGGGACAGCGAACAGTTGCTGTGATGCCATTTTCTGAAGTAGGAATTCTAAATCCTGAAATTTCATGCGCTCTTTTATCTCACCACCTGGTCAACAGTTGCATGTTAGCGCATAACTTTTCGGCGGCTTGGAGCATGGGGTCAAAGGAGAGCGGCTTGATTCCAGTCCTTCTCTATCAGGTTCCTGCTCTCCCTAGCTTGACAAGGCTTTCATCAACTGATACCATGTGATGCACTTCCCGCTCTACTGCTTTGTTGATTTGTGTAAGATCAACACAAATCCTGATTGCTCCGCTAGGTTTTGGGACTGGTACCATTCCGGAGCACCATTTTCTACGCTTTGTTACTGGAGAAAATACTCCTTGTTCTAACATCAAGTCAATTTCCTTCTTCACTTTTTGCAAGAGGGGGTGAGGAACTCTCTGATGTGTGTAGAGATGTGATACTCACATTCTGGTTTCCCCAATCCAGTGAATAGCTGTGGTAATTCAGCCCTGAAATTCGCCTCTTAATTCTGGGTATCTCCAAGCTCCTCGACTCTGGTCAATAGATTCAGCTCTTCACGTAGACAGTTTCTGAGACTCTCCTGTTTTTGTGTTGGAGAATGGCTTTTATCTCTCCAAAAACTTCAAATTTTATTTTTCCTGCTCCACAAAGTCTCTTATCTGCAGGCTTCAGTTTCCTTCCACGAAGCCACTAAAGTCCATCTGACAGGCACGGTCATGCTTCTGTCTCCCACAAAACATACAAACACCTCACATTTGACTTGTACATTTGTCTTGCTGACTGCGTTTTGGTCTTACGTACATTTGTGTCAGTTACATTTCTTTGTTTCACTTTGAACAACAGTTCCATTTGCTTTTCGAGCTTCTGCTTGCCTGGTCAATTAAACGGCTTTCTCTAATGTCAAATGATCCTTCGCTTGGAGTCGACCAGATCCATCATCCAGCACACCGACATGCAACTATCCTATCTCGGATCGCTTCATCTTTTTTATTTTTTTTTGTACTCAGTCTTGAGCTAGCCGCTATATAAATAGTTACCTAAATTATCATCATTTTCCCCAGACTGCTGGCTATGCCTGTTCAACTTTGCCCTTGCAACGATAGTGTTCTTTTTAATGTTGAAACGTGCTTCGAATGCTGCGACAACGCTGGTGTAAGTTGCGGTGCTTTCATCAATAGTCATGTATAGCAACAGTGACGTTTAAAGTCTTCCTAAGTTATAACAACATTCAACATTTACAATTCTATAATCTATGCCACACTTATTATAATGCAAGCATGTTAAGAACACTTACTGGTACAACACTACCGGATTGAAACATAAAATGGTAGAGATATACAAGGTGATTTTTCTGCAAAAGAATCAAACAAAAATATATAATATCTTTAAGTGGGGAAAAAACTACTATTACTTGTCGAATCGACTTAAAGCTGACATTCTAAGCAAATAAATGTCCATGAATTTGGTACCTTAGGCAAGCATATTTTACTCATAAGTTGTTTATTTACATAGTATATCACGAACCAATTTTGGCTACTCGATATCCTCAATTGAAATGTCAAAAATGGCCTCCTCTCTTTTCATAGAAAATCAGTCATGGAGCTGGTCCACTATTTGTGACATCACGACCGGGAAAGAGTATATTTACGTACCCGGATGTTCCATAGAAAGCCTGTGCAGAGAGATACGATTTTCTGATTATTTCAAAGGCTACAAAGTCCAATAAATCATAATTCTATGTACAATTCTTTACCTTCCCCTATTTCAAAGTACTTATATAAATTCCCCTTTTTAGAATTATTACATATATATATACCAACGACGTGCTATTAGTCGATATTTTCACCGTGTAGTTTTTGTGTGTGTGTTAAAATCAATTTGGTGAGATCAATTGTGCGTGTGCTAGCTAGCTAGCACGGTATATGTATCGTATATCCGTCTGTTTGCCTTTATACTTTTCGCGTTCGGTCTATTTGCTCTAGCTAGCTTTATACACGTACGGATAATGGCTGGTGAATTTGACCAACACAATCTTTTTATGGATTTTGAAGAGTTTATGGAGGAAGATGATGAAAGTGATGAAGGAGAAAGGGTCGAGAGTGCAGACGAGGACGATCTTCCAATTCTGAAACCAGTAGTCACTGAGGAGCAGGTCTTTATTATTTGTTGTCCTTAGCTGGTAATGTCGCTTTCATTCTCTTGTAATTGCCGATATACAGATACCTAGTGCACGTATGTTCCACAAGCCGAGAGCAGCGGCTTGGTCTTACCTGCCGATTCCGCTCGCTTCACGAACGTTCGTGCAAGAGCCGTATCACTCCACTCACGGATGAATATTGTTCAATCACTAACCACAGAGGTCGTCAGCTATTATAGAGGAAGCGCGCTTGATCTCGTTCAAGTTTGATATATTAAAAATAAAACATTTAACAGGTACTGTTTCCTCAGGCTTTTTTGAGGCAGTCACACACATCTATTATCATAGTTTTAGTCCAATTCGTTTTACAAATCTACTCCTGTACCTTATCTGTTGACAAGATAATGTATTCAGTAAACTCAAGCAGTCACTCGTCTTAAAACTCTACCAAAAGGAGAATATGAGGATATAAAAAGAAATCAGCGACTGGAAAATGTTGCTTCGTTATTCTTCATTCAAATGAAAACAGATAATCACATGTACTCATTAACAACAAAAATCTAAGCTCTGACAGGATAGCATTTACGTAGGCATATCTGCCATTCACTCTCATGAAGCCCATGATCACCGTTAGTGACGTCACAAATAGAGGCCCCGACTCTACGTGCAATTCCATGTTCCAGACTTTGAGATTTTGGTGGAGTTTACTCGCATAAATTCACCATTCTGAACTTGTTTTGTCGGTTGGACACCACTTAGTGTTATTCTGGGGTTAAAAGCTTTCTATTGATGTAATTATCTCAATATTTTGGATTGTCTTAGAATGTCAACTTTAAAAAAAGATATATGATCATTACATACTCTATTCTATATTTATAAAGGATATCATTTGGTTTTTAGATAGACGTCTTTACATTCAATTCTTAAATCTAACCTTTTTTTTGCCCAGTAATACTGACCTGTATGACAAACAAAGCAGTAATTACTCTAATATGTTGTCCTTGCAATCTACAAATTAAACTGCAGAAAACGTCAGTGTAACAAATTTTAAACATATTTCGCAGTTACAAAGGAATTTGAAGGCTTATACTATGTCTGACCTCAACTTTTCCTTATTTCATTAATACTGACCTTGTACAATAATAACATTGAAGCTGCAAGAATCTTGATTTCCATTGGCATCAGCAAAGGTCCAGGTAACTTGGGTGTTACCAAGGTCAAAGAAATCTGTTGTTGAATGACTTTGAGAAGTAATTGTCGGGACTTGTCCACTGTTGTCTATTGCAGTAGGTGCAGTAAAGAAGACTTGAGTCCTCGTTTGACTTAATCCAACCTCCCGCAGGATATCGGCAGGGCATGTGGCAACAGGTGGCGTTCTATCAACTGAAAGATAACATTGGGGAAGAATAAATGTACGAGGAGTCAGACTAATTTCAAATATTATCACAAGATTTTCACATTTTTACCTTCATACATGTGAACATAGAAAATGTCCTTCCCTACATTTTCTCGATAATGAGACCCACAGTTTTCTGGAAGCTTCATAACATTTTAGTTGTATTATCCCCAGAGCTATCAAAGAGCTGCTAATTATACCTCAAATAAAGTTATGGCCTCAAACGATTCTAGAGTTATATAGCAATGACAAATAACACTAACATTCAGTGGGTAGCATTAACACATATATAATCAGTTATACTAGGAACCAGGATTGTAAAATTATAGTAATACAGATGGATGTACTTTAAATTGACACCCAAAAGAGTCTAAAATTGGCCATGTATGTATAGCAACAGTAACTCTTAATGTCTTCCCAAGTTATAACCACATTCAACTTTTTCAGTTCTATAATCTATGACACAGTTCATATACATGTATGCAAGCTTATAAAGAATACTTGCAACACTACAGGATTGAAACATAAATTGGTAGAGATATACAAGGTGATTCTCCTGCAAAAGAATCAAACTTTTAGTTTTGTTGGATCAAATTTACTATTAAAAAAGAGATGATCATTAGATGCTTTATTCTATTATTATAAAGGATATCATCTATTTTGTAGGTTGATGTCTTTACATTCAATTCTTAAATCAAACTTTATTTCCCAAGTAACACTGACCTGTATGACAAACAAAGCTGTAATTACCTTAATGTTGTCCTTGCCATCTACAAAGCTGCAAAAACGTCAGTGTAAACCGATAATACAGATATTTTGCAGTTACAAAAGGATGTTATTTTATTTCTGAGGAAAATCCATGCAGGTTTATGTCATTAACTCAAATAAGCATTATTTCAGTAATACTGACCTTGTACAATAATGACATTGAAGCTGCAAGATTGGCGCGTAGGGTATTTGCGTATAGTTTTATTTTTGATGAACATTGAATTGAAGGCTGAGGGTAGCGTATTATTATTTAACTGGTACATAAACTGACCGAGGCTATAACGATATAAATCATTTATTTTCAACACATTATTTTTAACAAATAAAACGTCAGTATGAGATCTCCAGGAAGTGTTACAAATAACACGCATAGCTTTTTTTTGTAGAAGTAGTATTCTATGAAGATAAGAATCGTATGTATTACCCCAAACAATAATACCATAATTTAAGTAGGGCAAAATTAATGTCGAGTAAAGCATTAGTAGGGAGGAGGTTGGCATAAAAAACTTAACCTTATTTACAATCCCTATACAGTGTGAGTCAAAAAAAAGTTTACACCTAGAAAATTGCTAATTATTTTAAATATCATCTATGAACGATAAATTATTGCACATCTTATGAAAGAGTGTTTTATCCCAAATCATTTGGTATAATTTTTGTGGGGTATGTGTTCACGCTTGGATGAACAGGGGGCATTGTTTGCGTAAGTGAAAAAAACGACCTGCGCCAAAGTTGCTTGTTTGATGTTTGAATAAAACAATTTGGATTTGGGTATTAATTCTGTCTTTGCAGATCGAAATAACATCCCTAACAAAATTAATCATACCACACATATCAAATATCAAAAATCAAATATCAACGAACATTTTGTCGGCGCGTGTGTGACTTTGCTTTTGCAAAAAACATTATGCTATGCATTTCATTTGATACATTCAACTCATTCTCTTACTCTTTCATAAGATGTATAATAATTTACTGTTCATAGATGATCTTTAAAATAATTAGCAATTTTCTAGGTGTAAACTTCTTTTTTACTCACACGGTATTGCGAGAGATTGTTCGGCAAATGCTATCAATATGACATTTCCATGGGAGTTTATCGTCTATTATCAGACCTAAAAATTTCATGGAAGTGACGGCTTCTATGTCAGTATTATCTTGTTTAACATTATGTGGTAAGTTACCAATAGAATTGCTGAAGAGCATACATTTTGTTTTTTGTAAATTTAATGATAACTTATTAGCTCTTATCAATTGTAACAATTTGTCTAATTCAATATTTAGTGTATTGACCAAAATATCAGGATCTGCATGTGAGAAGAGCACATTCGAATCATCTGCAAATAAGAGGAAGGAAAGGATATTAGAGGAATTTCGGATATCGTTTATATAGGAAATAAATAAAAGTGGGCCCAGTAGACTGCCCTGTGGAACACCACAATCTACATCTTGCATAAAAGAACATTGGTCGTTAATACACACAAATTCCGTAATTGTTCAATTTGTAGAGAAGTATTTTATGATCGATGGTATCAGAGGCCTTGGAGAAGTCCAGGAAAACACCCACAGTATGCTCGAATTTTTCAATAGCTTCTGTAACTTTTTCGACAAGGGTAAGTAAAGCATATGGGATGTACTATGTTTTTGGCGAAAGCCAAACTGAAAATGAGAAATTATGTTGTTTTTATTCAGAAAATTTAGAAGTCATGTGTATATTATTCTTTCCAGAATTTTTGAAAGAGCAGGCAGCAGAGAAATTGGACTAAAATTACATATTATCCCTTTCTCCTTTTTTGTAAACCGGCATAACCTTAGAAATCTTCATACAATCGGGAACAACAACGCTAGTCAAGGATAAATATGCACCAGCGGATAGACAATGTAGTTTATGACGTTTTTCAATAAAATATTATCAATGCCATCGTGTCCAGTACTCTTTTTATTTTTTCAAGTTATGAACTATATCTATTAATTCATTTCTATGTACAGGGACAAAAAATTGTGAATTGGGATTTGCCTGGTCTATTAAGTCTAAAAATGTCTTTTGCGTTGGAGGAATATCCTCTGCAAGGCTATGTCCTATTTGAGAGAAATATTGATTGAACGTATCGGCTAACTGCACTGAATCGTGAATTTCTACGTTGTTATATGTTATTTTTTCTAAAAAAAATTATCGTTATGCTTATTAATGGCACTATTTATGATTTTCCATGTTTTACTAATATTATGTTTGAATAGAATCAACTGATTTTGATTAGTAAAGCGTGTAGATGCGCAACTTCAGCCGGAGTCGCCTTTTCACCCCCACCTTTCCCTTCCCTCTCTGCATGTATCCCTGCATGGCTGTCCCTTTACCTTCCCTCTTGCTTTAATTCCTACTCTATACCCCTCCTTTTCCCCTCTCCATGTTGTATGTACAGATAGCATTTTTAGTCTATCTGTCCATAATCACCTCTCTGCATGTAACTCAACCCCTACCTCCTCGTGGTACTAATCGGATACCTGGGCCTCGCGGTCTGGGGAACTGACAGAGGCTCTGGGTAGGGAAGGAAAACCCGATAAAACCTCAGGTGTGGGGTGGTGGCCTTCTCCTTGAATCAACAGAACATCGTGGTACCAGACTGGGAATTCATTGACCGCGTGCCCAGTTTATGTGCTTTAACACACAGGTCAAAACTCCTTCGGGAAATCTACCAATCATGAACAAAAATCCAAAGCCATGGCCCCGAGTCCCGGTGGCTGCTACACGGCAGCATAGCGGCAGGGGTGCTAAGAATCTGCCGGTATTTTCAAGGCTGCCACCCTCCTTACAGGTACAAGTCGCAGAAGGAACAGCATACAACCCAAGGAAAAAGACTGCAGAGAACACAGCAAAGAAGAGGACAACAGAAGATCCATCAAGGAAAAGTAGGACTGCGCCATCAACAAGGAAGGCCAACAAAGTACAGTCAAGAAGAGCAAGTGTAAGTAGGCCAATTGTGACAATGCATCCCGCTCGTCACGGGAAGCTACCTGATATGACTAAGGATACACCTGGTGGGGTCAAAGTTGGAGAGAAGATGAAAACTAGAGGTTTGAGTATAGCAGCCTGGAATGTGAGGACAATGAAGACAACCGGGCACTGGGACATTTTAATGGAGGAAGCAAGGAGATTTCAACTAGACATCCTTGGCCTTAGCGAGACACACCTCACTGATGCAGAGACCCTCATTACTAAAGATGGGTACACCTTTTTACTGTCAAGCCGGAAAGACAATAGAAGCTGTGAGGGAGTTGGCATAATGATTTCACCAAATATACTCCACTGCCTACTGGGTTATGAAGCAGTATCGTCCAGAATGATTACAGCAAAATTCCAGATGAAAGGAGGAGTCTAGCTTGAATATCATTCAAGTTTATGCACCCACAAGTGGACATAGTGATCAAGAGAGTGATGAATTTTATGATCTGCTTCAACTACATATCCAAAAAATCCCAAAGAAAGAGAAGTTGATAATTATGGGGGACTTTAATGCCAAGATAGGATCAGACTATAAAACATGGGCACCTGCCTTAGGCAAGTTTGGACTTGGAGTGATGAATAGCAGAGGAGAGAAGCTAATGGAGTTCTGTATGATCCATATGCTAGCAGTCAGTAACACATACTTCCAACATAAGGACTGTCGAAGAGCAACTTGGACTTCGCCAGGTGGCCTATATAAGAACCAGATTGACTTTATCTTGGTGTACCAAGATGACTTAAAGAGCGTCAAAAATAGTAGGTCGTTTTGCTCTGCTGACATTGGGTCAGATCACAACCTTGTATTTAGCCAATGTACAGTTTCAGCCACCAAAAGCTAGAAGAATAAAGAGCGTACAGAAATCATATGATGTGGGCAGGTTTAAAAACCCATCTGTTGCTGAAGAATTCCAAGCCCGAATTGGTGGAGCGTTTGAACCATTGTTACTGCTGGAAGATACAGACATAGATGAGCTCTGGTTGAAGTTCATGAATACAACCAACGAGATTACCAAGCAAGTTGTTGGCATCAGGAGAGGGAAACAAGTGAAACATCTCCCAGAACATGTAAGAGATGCTTGTGAACTCAGAAGGAAGGCTAGGGTAACTAAACTGAACTCCCCTCATAATAATCATAATATTATGAAGTACCGGCGCCTTAAAAAAAAAAGTTAACAAAAAAAAAAAAAAAAAAAAAAGTTAAATATGAAGTCAAAAAGTGGAAGAGAGAGAGACTCTCGAGAAAGAAGTAGAGGAAATGGAGGCAGCACAGGCACGAAATGACAGCCATGAGCTATTTAAGAAAGTTAGAAAACTAGCTGGTGAGAAGGAGAAGATACAGCCAGCAGCCAAGAACAAAGAGGGGGTCCTCAAGACTGTTCCAGGAGATGTTTTGGATTGCTGGAAAAAACATTTCAGCACCCATCTTAATACAGAGTTCCCGAGAGACACCAACACACTTCGCAATATACATGTACCCGAACCTCCTCCTACTGAAAACCAGACTTCACCTTTTACCATAGAAGAGGTTAAAGCTGCGATCAAGGCTCTAAAGAATAACAAAGCAACTGGATTTGATAACATAGCAGCTGAAACACTGAAAGCTGGTGGTCCAGCAATGGCACAGATCTTGCTGAAGATCATCAACACTGCTTTTACACAAGGCAAGACACCAGTTGAGTGGAGCAAAGGCCTTATTACCCCTGTGCACAAAAAGGGGGATAAACTTGACCCAGCTAACTACCGAGCCATAACACTGCTATCAGTGCCGGCTTAAGTTTTCTGCAGGATTGAAGAGCATTTATCGGAAGAGCAGTGTGGATTCCGGAGCTCCAGAGGAACCACTGATGCTATTTTTATTGTCAGGCAAGTGCTGGAGAAGGCCAAAGAGAGACACATCCCATCCATTGGAATTTTGTGGACTTGGGATGCTTTATGGAAGTGCCTTCTTTCAATAGGAGTTGAGACGAACCTGATTGACCTCATTAAGTATATGTATGATCAGACCAAATGTGCTGTCATCGTAAATGGTAAAGTTACGGAATGGTTCCAAGTTAAGACAGGCATCAGGCAAGGCTGTCTTCTTTCCCCAAGTCTATTCAACATCTTCCTAGAGTTCGTGATGGCAGATGTCAAAAACCTAGACAGTGGAGTACAGATGGGTGGCATACGCTGTTACAACATCCGCTATGCAGATGACACCACTCTACTCGAACTCATCTATGACAAACTCCAAATATCAACAAACAAGCTGGTGGAAGTTTGTGGCAAATGGGGAATGAAAATCAACACAGCTAAATGCAGAATCATGACAACCGATGATGGGGAGACTTCAATAGATGGCAACCCTATAGAGAAGGTAGAAGACTTTGTCTTCCTTGGAAGTGTAGTCCCCTCTGTTACCAAAGATGTCAAGAGACGCACAAATCTAGCTTCCTGGGCATTTGGCAGACTGAGAAACAATATATGGATCAACCAAGATATTTCAAGAGCCCTGAAGGTCAGGATTTATAATGCCCTCATTCGTCCTATAGCCACCTACGGGTCTGAGACGTGGACGCTAAGGAAAACTGACCAGGATAAACTGGAGACCTTTGAGATGAGATGTCTGCGGACAATAGCAGGAGTCCATCTTCTAGATAAAATCAGAAGCGTAGACATCAGAAAGTCATTGAAAATCTCCAAGACAATAAATGAGGAAATATCCAACCGCCGCCTGAAATGGTTTGGACATGTGGTACGTATGCCACAGGAACGCCTACCAATACAAGTCCACACCAATGAATTTACTGTGCCACGGCCACCAGGACGTCCTCCCCTGAGGTGGAAAGACCAAATCCGCCAAGACTCTGGATTAAGCCTGGAGGCTGCCCAACACCAAGCCCAGGACAGAAATGAATGGAGGCAGACCACCCGTAGGAGCGCAAGGGGACACTCCGTCCTGAGCATTTAAGTCAAGTCAAGATTTGTAAAATATTTTCGTTTTTCAATACGTAATATTTTAGTGTGAATATTTTTGTAAGTGCTATATTTACGGTGAGACTTTTCAGAACGCTGAATTTTGCTTGCGTAATATAAGTTGTTTTTTCGATTGATTAATCTTAAAATTGGTTTGCATGGTCATCCATGGAAGTCTGGGGCTCTTTTTATAATTAGAAAAAATTGTCACTAATGGAATGTGTCTATCTAAATGAGACATAAAAATTGTCATAAATTTATCATACACAGTATTCGTATCATGCGAACTATTAACTTCAGTCCAATCAGCCAATTTGAGACTTTCTTTCAATCACGCTATTTAAATAGGTGTTACTCTTCAAAAAGACTCTTTAAAATACAATGACTTCGTGAAAAAATTGGGTAGTGATCAGATATGTCAGATAAAATTATTCCTGATTCAGGTAAGGGAACAACATTGCAGAAGATATTATCAATAAGGGTTGCTGTTTGGTTGGTAACTCGGGTTGGTTTTGTGATTAAAGGTAATAAGGATGAAGATAACATGATGTCCAACAAATCTTGTGAACTTTTTTGAGCTGAAGATTTAGATGTTTGGATGCATTTCCTGATTTAAATTTTGCATGGAATATTTAAAGGAAATAGCAACTTAGCAGAACAAATGTTTGCTATAAATACCATGCTTACTGCATAATGTACAACAAATAAATAAATACTACGACTACTACTACTACTACTACTACTACTACTACCTTTATACTACTATTCTACTACTCTACTACTACTACTATTACTACTACTACTTAAACACTATTACTACCACTACTACAACAACTACTCCTGCTTCTCATACTTCTAATACTTTAGTATCATTACTAAAACTACTAGTAGTACTACTACTTCTACTACTACTACCTTTATACTACTATTCTACTACTCTACTACTACTACCTTTATACTACTATTCTACTACTCTACTACTACTTCTACTACTACTACTACTACTACTACTACTACTACTACTACTCATACTACTACTTATAACGGAAAAACTGTGCATGTCATTACAAACTCGTAGCTCATGCACAGTTTTTCCTTCATAATCATTTTGCCTTCGGCGTAGACTAGAAGGGATGAGATTTCTGCTTATTGCGCTTCAGCAATGGCGCATCGTGTCGATATAGGTACTGCCAAATGAAGGAAAATTAGCATAATTTACATATTTTAGTCATGTTGGGGGAATTATCATGTTTCGTTTGGGCAATAAATAAACTTCCTTGATTATTATATCGAGGGATTAAGTGAAATAAAGAATCTACTACGACTACTACTACTACTACTACTACTTCTACCTTTATACTACTATTCTACTACTCTTCTACTACCACTACTACAACAACTACTCCTGCTACTCATACTTCTAATACTTTAGTATCATTACTAAAACTACTAGTAGTACTACTACTTCTACTACTACTACCTTTATACTACTATTCTACTTCTCTACTACTACTTCTACTACTACTACTACTACTACTACTCATACTACTACTTAAAATGATTATAACGGAAAAACTGTGCATGTCATTACAAACTCGTAGCTCATGCACAGTTTTTCCTTCATAATCATTTTGCCTTCGGCGTAGACTAGAAGGGATGAGATTTCTGCTAATTGCGCTTCAGCAATGGCGCATCGTGTCGATATAGGTACTGCCAAATGAAGGAAAATTAGCATAATTTACATATTTTAGTCATGTTGGGGGAATTATCATGTTTCGTTTGGGCATATTGTTTGTGTGAAAGTTATCTGATCAAGAATAATGGGTTGTACCGAAGGTTATATATGATAATTTAATGAAATTAGCAGAAGTGTTGTTTTACTAACTAGTACATAATGCATGTGTCATTTGTAAGACGCACCTTTTGACCCCCGGGGATGTTAGTCATGGTTGCGTCATGTTCCCCAAAATCGTGACGCACAGTACCGTCATGGCCGCAAAATGTCCGTCACAATACTGACCCATATGTGCGTCATAGTAAGTCACTTTACCACGTTGCGTCATTTGGTGTTTCAATGGGACCGTCACTTTCTCCAAGCAGAAGCGTTTCTCAAATGTGCGTCATTGGCTAGTCATTTTCATGAAATGGTGTGTCATATGTTTGACTCAAATGTGCGTCGATGGAATGTAATGGTGTGTCACTTTCTGTGACGGAAGGTGCGTCATGGTATCAAAATGTACAACTCACATCGGTACAATGACGCACCATTTCCGGGGGTCAAGAGGTGCGTCTTACAAATGACAAGTGCATAATTGCCTTCTTATACGTGTAAGTAAAGGGAAGATATTCAGGAAAGCTAGTTTTCCATGCAATCAAAACCGCGCTGACCAGATTAAACTTATAAAAAAGCAGAAACACGAAGTTGCAAACCATCCAGAGACTCCTTATAAATTGTGTTACTGACTAATTAATTATATCATTACAAATCTTTATTCTCAGTTTTCTTCTGTATAACTGATTTTCTTATAAAACTGAAGATAGGGCATATACATTAAATACTGAATGAACGCTATTAAAGTTGATACTTATAGGAAATATTACCAACAACAACAACAGGAAGGCAGGATTGTATATTTAGGTATTTCCACTCCATTTAATCCAATACGTCCATCCTGGCCAGCCTCACCGAGGCTAACTTTAAGTTGGTGTTTACAGTCTGCACTTGCGTTGAGTTCACACTAACTGTTGTTTAGGTAAGCATTAAAGCTTTTCGACATATAACTCGAGATTCTGGTCTGATTTCTTTAGAGCAGTGAAACGTAGACAAAAGGGTGAGAATCAGTGACTGTTAGGTGATTACGAAGCATGGATTATTAATTGCTCGAAGGTTGATGCTGTGCATAAGAAGGGTGTAGATTTACTGCCCACAGGGTGTGAAATCAATCATATAGGGTATAAAATTCAACCGCACGGGTGTAAATTTGAACCCATTTTTCATGAAAATGGAACCAAAAGGTGTTAATTAAGCACCATCGGGTGCAAATTTCAATCCTCAAAGGGAGTAAAATCATAACCTTGGGGTGCAAATTTACACCTTCTTGTGGGTTGTAAATTTACTCCCTACATTGGGGAGTAAATTTACTCCCTGAGGGGTGTCACTTATGCATCAAGCATTTACTCCCTACAGGGAGTAAATTCAAACCTCTTTTTCTCTGTGTGTACTTATTCAAATCGTGATATTTCAATCATTATGACTCATGGAATTTACTGTAGATAATGACCAAACTTTTTTTTTTATTGAAGAATAATGTGTTACCTAGTCATCTCAAATAATAACAGACTACCTGCACTCTTACAACTTAACACTTATATGTATCAGGTAATCCTAAGAAGAAAAGAGGAAAATCCAGGACAATACAAGAAGTCCTACAATCAACTGTCAACAAGACAGCTAAATAATCCTGGTCCTCATTTGAATACAACTGTGTAACCACAGAATAAAACTTGTATATAGCCATGTAAAACCATGAAACGTTTACTCTACCTAATGAGAATAAATCAAATAAATAATGAATGAATAATAATAACGAAATGAATAAATAAATCTACTTCGAAACGCAGGCATAATTACAAATCAAAAACTAGAGCTCCAATCATCTTACAAATATATACATGCGATGACATCCATATTTGCTGTCACTGATTTTGAAACAGGTAGAATTGCAATCTTATCACTGGATGAAGAACATGCTAGGGCATGCACTCTCACCCAAATTGCCTCCATATAAACAGCAGTATTCAGAGGATTACCAATGAGGTCGAAACCAAGTGAAATCCAAATTTTTTTCAGAACTTGCGTCAATTGCAATACTTAAAATAATAATAGTAATAATATCACATTATAAAATGCGTCCCAGAAAAAAAGAAACCAAGAATTATCAATGTTTTATCATAACTTAATCACAATTTTTAAAAAAAATGACACATCTTTGTAGAGCTTAGACCCCGTTCTCATTCACTTCGTTGGAGCCGTCTAACTAAGACCCGTTCCTCAGGAGCAGTTCTTAGGTGAGTGAGAACGGTCAAAGTGGTCCAGGAAGTGGACTTCTGGACCGCTCCAGAAGACCACCTCGGGAGGTGGTCTTGAGGAACGGGTCTTATTAAGAGCGGTTTGGACCGCTCTAACGTGCAATGTGAACGGAAGCGTACTTTGACCGGAAGTGAGCTAGTGACGTTCCGTGCAAAACATGTAGTACGGTACATACGGTTTGTATTCCGCGCACGAAAAAATTGACCTGCTGACCTAAGCTGCCATAGCAACAAGACCACTTTGACTCGTGGAGCGGTTTGAGCCATAAAAAACTGCTCGGAGTGTGAACGCTCGCAAACCGTTCCTCAAGACCTGTTCCTCTGGAGCGGTCTAACTAAGACCACTTTCAAAGTGAGTGAGAACGGGGTCTTAGATCCTCTTCTTTCATTTGATGCAACTTATATGAATCACATTTCACGCATGAGTGATTAAAAACAATTTGAAGAGAGGGTACCAAAAAGTCATTTCTAAAAAGTGTATTTTCTGCCCTTTCTTCCGACACCTAAATCAAGAAAAAAGAGCCAGCAATTGCACAGTTCTGTTTGTTTAAAGGAATGCTTGCATTTCCATAATTGACAAAAGACTTAACTCTGTTTTCTTGACGATCAGCCGTGCACAAAGAAACAGGGATCAAGTCATCTCCCTGGTATAAGTTCACAATTTTAGAGCATGTTGAATTTAATTTTAGAATTTTCCTGAAAAGCATGATTTCATAATTGGTAGGATTGTCGTCCTATGGTGATATCAACAGGTTTGAAGCCCATACCTCTTGTGGTTCTTGAGATACCGTGACAATGAGGATAATACCTGTAATGTCATAAATTGACTTCTTACTATGACCTTTGACTTTGATCTACTCAATCTAAAATCTAATCAGACAGTCTTCCTATGGTGAAACATACTATCACCAAGTTTGAAGTTCATACCTTTAAAGGGACTATGTCCCATTTGCAGGCCAAAAAAATGAAAAAGTTAAATTCCAACTGCATTCGAAAGATAATACTAATTTAGAACTTCCCTAAAAATGGTGGGGCTTGAAAATGTCTTCAAGTGGGAAAATAATGACTATTAGTTGTCAAATCGACTTTAGGGCTATAGAGCCCAAAAGTAATAGTCTTGATTTTCAGACAATTGTACCGAATGGTCATACGTTTTATGCTGCGCGAAGATTCAATCAGTTTAATCTTGGCCATCACAAGAAGTGGGTTATTGATGTAGACAAATACTTGTGTACCCTTTACAACTCTTTTCATTTATGTTATTACCAAAGAGGAAAAAAGCCAGTCAGTCACTCAATAGTGTCTGACAGTGAAGTCTAGCAAGTAAACGGTTTTCCTTGCATAATTTGAATATTAGGACACTGCTAACGTTTAAATTTCACAGATAGGACATACATGACATATTCATAATTCCTGCAAAGTTCTACAGCATTTGAGGTTGGCTGCAAAAGGGACATAGTACCTTTAAAGGGTAATCCAACCCTTGTAATAAGTTCATTTGCATGAAAGCAGAAAAATAAGAGAAACATAATGGCGAAAGTTTGAAATAAATCTAACCAATAATAAGAGAGTTTAAATTAATGATTGAAATATGAAAATCACTAAAGCTATGCAAAATCTCAAATTGGCAATTTTGTCAGTGGATCTTAACGTAGTCACGGACTACTCTTCCGTTTGCCGTGTACAAAAATATCATAAATTTCAGTTGTTCACCCTTGGGGCAGTACTCCAAATATGTTATGGATAGTGTATTATTATAGGTCCTTTAAAGAGAAAAGACCCTCCTGAGTCATACATTTTGAAACTAGATGGATGTTCGACTGCAATCAGTCGAAAACGATGCCAAGTTTGGCAGTAATCAATTACTCGGTTCTTGAGATAACGCGATCACAAGCTATTTTTGCATACATAATTAGCTCTGTGACCTTTTACCTTTTACCTCATGACTCCAAAATCTAATCAATTCATAAGCTATGCAAGATAAATACATGACCCAAGTTTGGTGGTAATCCATCCATTTTTTCTTGAGAAAACGCGATCACAAGAACGGGACGTACCGACAACCAGAAAACATACATGTAATGATAAAGACTATATACCGGTATTTTAGTAATTTTGTGTATTGGAACAAATGGGACAGTTGTCCGGCACTACATCACAGTGACATCACTGATTCAGCCAATTTGAAGTACTCATATGTACAGTGATTACAACTAGTTTCAAATATTCATAACTTTTTTATTTTATGTCCGATTTTGTTCAAACTATCACCAGTCTGCTTCTCTGATTTTTTTTGCTTTCTTTTATAAGATAACGAGAAATCGGGACAGATGGACATACGGAAGGACAGATGGACATACATGTAGGGAAGGACAGACAACCAAAAGACAGAATGCCTCTGGCACCACCTCAGGTGGGCGAAGGCATACAAACCTTTTCTTCCTAAATATAAATAAAAAACAACAATTAGGCAATTTAGTTTTAACTAGATGGAACTTCGACTGCGCGCAGTCGAAAATGATGCCTCCGTCATTGAGCAATTTTACAAACCAAAACAGAAGAAATTTTTCATATTCAAGTTCGAAAGTAATACATTAAAAGGTTCTCAGAATATCTTGACTACAAGCTATTTCTCATTTACATGTACATGTATGACCCTTTGATCTTTGACCTCATGACCCCTAAATCTACTCAGTTCATTGGCTCTGCAAGATACATACATGTCTTGAGTTTGATGGTAATCCATCCATCGGTTCTAATGATAATGCGATCACAAGCTATTTTTGCATACACAATGAGCCCCATGACCTTTGACCTCATGGCACCAAAATCAAATCAGTTCATTGCCTCAGCAAGATATATACATGTCCTGAGGTTTATGGTAATCTGTCCATCTGTTCTAATGATAATGTGATCACAAGCTATTTTTGCATACATAATGAGCCCTGTGACCTTTGACCTTGTGACCCCAAAATCTAATCAATTAATTGGCTCTGCAAGATACATACATGACCTAAGTTTGGCCGGAATCTATCAATCGGTTCTTGAGATAACGCGATCACGAGAACGGGACGTACGGACGGAAGTTGAAAATGATGCCCTTGCCATAAAGCGATTTTCCAACCCAAACTGTATTTTTACAACTCAAGTTTGATTGTAATCCATTTCATGTTCTCAAAATATCATGATAACAAGCTATTTTCTATCTTTGATCTTATGACCCAAAATCTAATCAGGTCATTGGCCCTGGGTTTGACAGTAATCTATCCGTATGCTGGGTATGCTTGGATAATTACCATTCACCTCTCTCATCCTAAGAAATCTGGATATTGGACATTGTTGGTACTAGACTATTTTTATGTATTTGAACAAATTATCTAGCAGCTCAAAGATAATTATCTGCACAGCCATCAACATCAGAAGATTAGAATGGGGGGGGGGGGCATATTAAGGAGGAGACTAAATAAAGATATTGTCACCAGGGTCCTAAAGGCAAAATAATATAAATACAATATACTTACATATTGCCGTCCAAGTAACTTCAAAGCCCTGTAGCTCAATATTGCTGTCAGTTTTCCATGTAATGAATGCAGAATCCGTGTTGAACAGCGTTAGAGCTGGTGGCACAATACTATTCTCGTAAAAATATATCTGTTTCGATGGCGTATCTGTCCCGTTCAAATCCAGTATATCATCATACGTTAGACCTGCTCCAATATAAAGTTCATCCTTGCGTGGTTCTACTTCAAACGGATCACTGAAAACGAAGGTGATTTCAGTAGCTCCAGGAATGAACAAGAGGTAGACCCTTATATCCCGGAAATTATATGTATTTGGGTAGTTTGGTGAAGAGTATCTACCGCTTTGACACTGTGTTCCATAGCAAGTGTCTAAAACCCTGGTAACTGGTTATGCAAACAAAAAGAAAGAAAAAACATAAAACAACAACAAATTTAGTTTCAGATTCAAAAGTATGTTATATGTATGTTTTGATAAATATTTGTTCTGCCATAAATACCGGTAAGAAACACTGGTTAAGTTTTTTGTCATATATATATACATATACACACACACGCACACACACATACTCGCGCGCGCAGGAAAACGTGGACCTGCCATTCTTTCTGTCAAACCGTGGACTTCTTTATTTCAGGGGGTATTATCATAATGTTGACTACACATGATCAGTAGATGTTTCTCATTTAAAAACTTCATTTGAAAAAAAGAAGTTCCTTCTAAATCTCTTTCGAATTTTCCAAAATTTCAACAGTACAATTGTGGACTTTAATGTAACCTAGGGCTCAATGTGGTGAACTGTGGACTTGAGATAACGCTTGACCCCTACATGAAAACGCAAACCTGCTCTCTTATTCCTGTCAAAACGTGGACATCTATATTTCAGGGTGTATTTTGATAATGTTGACTTGGAAATGACTAGTACAAATTTCTCATTTAAAAACTTCATTTGGAAAAAAAAGAAATTCCTTTTAGTAACATGTTTAAATCTCTTTCCGATTTCAATAGTACAAAATTAATGTGGACTTTAATGTAACCGAGGACTCGATGTGGTGAACCAGGCACGGATCCAGGATTTCTTAGGGGGGGGGGGCCCAAATTTGAAATTATGCGAGCCAAATATTGGTACGTAATGGTGACTAGCAATGACGTAATGGGGGGGGGGGGGTGCAGGAAGGGGCGATTTTCCCCTCCCTCCTCCGCAAAGCGCCGAAGCTTTGACGTTTCATTAAATTATTAGAGAAAGAAGACGATCCGTTGTACCGCTCTCGAAAATAATCCTCGTCTGAATACAGTTTTCCCCCTCCTGCGCGAAGCGCGGAAGCTTTTACGTTTCATTAGATCATTAGAGAAAGAAGACAATTCGTTGTACCGTTCTCGACTCCTAATCCTCGTCTGAATTCAGTCCCCCCCTCCCCCTCCCGCGCGAAGCGCGGAAGCTTTGACATTTCATTTAATTATTAGAGAAACAAGACGATTCGTTGTACCGTTCTCGAATATAATCCTCGTCTGATTTCAGTTCCCCCCCCCCTCCTCCCGCGCGAAGCGCGGAAGCTTTTACCTTTCATTAAATCATTAGGGAAAGAAGGCGATTCATTGTACCGTTCTCGACTCTTAATCCTCGTCTGAATTCAGTTAACCCCTCTCCCGCGCGAAGCGCGGAAGCTTTTACGTTTAATTAAATTATTAGAGAAACAAGACGATTCGTATTACCATTCTTGACTCTTAATCCTTGTCTGAATTCAGTCTCCCCCCTCCTGCGCGAAGTAGGGAAGCTTTGACGTTTCATTAAATTATTAGAGAAAGAAGACGATTCGTTGTACCATTCTCGACAATAATCCTCGTCTGATTTCAGTTCCCCCCCCCCCTGCCGCGTGAGGCGCGGAAGTTTTTACCTTTCATTAAATCATTAGGGAAAGAAGGCGATTCATTGTACCGTTCTCGACTCTTAATCCTCGTCTGAATTCAGTTTACCCCCCCCCCCCCTCCCGTGCGAAGCGCGGAAGCTTTTACGTTTCATTAAATTATTAGAGAAACAAGACGATTCGTATTACCATTCTTGACTCTTAATCCTTGTCTGAATTCAGTCTCCCCCCTCCTGCGCGAAGCAGGGAAGCTTTGACGTTTCATTAAATTATTAGAGAAAGAAGGCGATTCATTGTACCGTTCTCGACTCTTAATCCTTGTCTGAATTCAGTCTCCCCCCTCCTGCGCGAAGCACGGAAGCTTTGACGTTTCATTAAATTATTAGAGAAAGGAGACGATTCGTTGTACCGTTCTCGACTCTCAATCCTCGTCTGAATTCTGTTCACCCCCCCCTCCCGCGCGAAAGCTTTGACGTTTCATTAAAATTATTTAAGAAAGAAGATGATTCGCTGTACCGTTCTCTTCTCTTAATCCTTGTCTCAATTCAGTCCCACCCCCTCCTGCGCGAAGCGCGGAAGCTTTGACATTTCATTAAATTATTAGAGAAAGAAGACGATTCGTTGTACCGTTTTCGACTCTTAATCCTTGTCTGATTTTCAAAACTGTTTTATTGTCTGCTTCTTTTTCTGCCTACGTCCTCTTCCTTTTCTCTCCTCCCTTTTTTTGGCCAGCGTTATTTTTTGGGGGGCCGCCCCCACAACCCCCTGGCTACGCGCCTGCGGTCAGATGAACATATTTTGCTACTTTGTCCGCCCCCGGAAACTCAGGGGTTTAAGGCAATACATTACACACAGATAAGCATTCAGGGGCCCGCCTTAGGGCCCCTGGTGGGGTCGAGGGTGCGAACACCCCGGAATATCAGGGGTTTTAGGCATTTGATTACGGTCAGACGAGCATATTTTGTATCAAGTACCTTATTTGTGACACTGGCAGAACACTGATTGGCGTGAGGTCCAGCGGGCGGATCTCCAGAAGCTCAAGGGTTTTAGGCACTAACTTACGGTCAGATGAGTATCAAGGGGCCCATCTTAGGGCCCTTGGTTTGGTCCCGGGGGCAGAGCCCCCTGAAGCTTATGGGTTTTAGGCGTTTAATTACGGTCACATGAGCATTTTTTAATACCGTATTTTGTTGTGACACTGGCAGTTAACTATTCTTTCTAGTAGAGGTGTTGTGGTCGAGTGGATACGTCGCCGGACTGTCGATCACAAGGCCCGCGGTTCGAGTCCCGCCGCTGCACTTATGTCCTTTGGCAAGACATTGGTCTACATTTGCCACACTCCACCCAAGTGAAGTAAAATGTACCTGGTAGGAATTTATTCCTTGAAACGCAGCGCGCGTAACAGCTGCACTGCTAAAGCCAGGGTAATTATGCTGCATTATTGTAGAGCGCTTAGAGACTTCTGACAAAGTAAGTGTTAGGCGCTATATAAGCACTGTAATTATTATTATTTCTTTCTTGCTCTCTTTCTTTCTATTTCTTTTTAATATTCTTTTTCAAAAAAGTGGGGAGGGGGGGGGGGAGCTGGAGGCTCCCGAGCCCTGACATGTAGGCATCTCAAGAAGCATATTTCTTGCCTGGCTGTAAATTTAGGAATTTGTCATTTTACAACAAGCGCATAAAAAGTATAATTTACTAAAAAATGAGGAAAAATCTCTGAAAATTATGTAATTTCAGCATTATGTGTAAACCACCGTTATGGAATTAGAAATAAACTACGTTAACATTTGATTTCCCCCGAGCCCCCTCAGTACGCCAGTGCCCCCCCCCCTCCCCCTTCCCCCCCCCCCCCTCTGATCTACACTTTGTTGGCGGAAAAATCGCAACTGATCTCCCTTACCTTTCTTCTTTCTCTTTATTTCTTTCCCTTTCTCTCCTCTTTCCCTTCCCTTCCTTCTCTCTCTTTTAGGTTTGCTGGGGGGGGGGGGGGGAGCAAGGGCGTTTTGCCTCACCCCACCCCGATCCACAACTTGTTGGCGGGAAAATTGCAACTGATACCCCCTTCTTTTCTTTTCTTCTTCCTCAATTTTCCTTCCGTTTATCTCCTCTTTTCCTTTCTTCTTTCCATTTCCTTCCTTCTCTCTTATTTTTTTGATTGCGGGGGGGGGGGGAGGCAACAGCCTGGGAGGCGAGGCCCTTTCGCCCCCGATCTCCTTTTCTTTTCTTCTTCCTCTTCTTTCTTTCCCTTCTTTTCTTTCTCTCTCTCTCTTTTTTTTTCATTCTTTTTTTTTCCCTTCTTTTTCCCCCCTTTTTTTTCCCTTCCTTTTGTCCCACTTTTTTTCTCCTTCTTTTTTGTGCCCAGGGGGGGGGGGCGCCCCCCTGGATCCGCCACTGTGGTGAACTGTGGACTTTGGGTAACGCTTGACCCCTACATGAAAACGTGGACCTGCTTTTCTTCCTGTCAAAACGTGGACTTCTTTATTTTAGGGTGTATTTTGATGTTGACTTGGAAATGACTAGTACTAAATTTCTCATTTAAAAGCTTCATTTGGAAAAAAAAAAAAGGAATTCCTTTTAGTAACATGTTTAAATCTCTTCCCGATTTCAATATTACAAAATTACTGTGGACTTTAATGTAACCGAGGGCTCGATGTGGTGAACTGTGGACTTTGGGTAACGCTTGACCCCTACATGAAAACGTGGACCTGCTTTTCTTCCTGTCAAAACGTGGACTTCTTTATTTCAGGGTGTATTTTGGAGTTGACTTGGAAATGACTAGTACTAAATTTCTCATTTAAAAGCTTCATTTGGAGAAAAAAAAGGAATTCCTTTTAGTAACATGTTTAAATCTCTTCCCGATTTCAATAGTACAAAATTACTGTGGACTTCAATGTAACCGAGGGCTCGATGTTGTGAACTGTGGACTTTGGGTAACGCTTGTCCCCTACATGAAAACGTGGACCTGCTTTTCTTCCTGTCAAAACGTGGACTTCTTTATTTCAGGGTGTATTTTGATGTGGACTTGGAAAAGACTAGTACAAATTTCTCGTTTAAAAATTTATTTGGAAAAAAAGGAATTCCTTTTAGTAACATGTTTAAATCTCTTTCCGATTCAATAGTACAAAATTAATGTGGACTTCAATGTAACCGAGAGCTCAATGATGTGAACTGTGGACTTTGGGTAACGCTTGTCCCCTACATGAAAACGTGGACCTGCTTTTCTTCCTGTCAAAACGTGGACTTCTTTATTTCAGGGTGTATTTTGATAATGTTGACTTGGAAATGACTAGTACTAAATTTCTCATTTAAAAGCTTCATTTGGAAAAAAAAAAAGGAATTCCTTTTAGTAACATGTTTAAATCTCTTCCCGATTTCAATATTACAAAATTACTGTGGACTTTAATGTAACCGAGGGCTCGATGTGGTGAACTGTGGACTTTGGGTAACGCTTGACCCCTACATGAAAACGCAAACCTGCTCTCTTATTCCTGTCAAAACGTGGACATCTATATTTCAGGGTGTATTTTGATAATGTTGACTTGGAAATGACTAGTACAAATTTCTCATTTAAAAACTTCATTTGGAAAAAAAAGAAATTCCTTTTAGTAACATGTTTAAATCTCTTCCCGATTTCAATAGTACAAAATTACTGTGGACTTCAATGTAACCGAGGGCTCGATGTTGTGAACTGTGGACTTTGGGTAACGCTTGACCCCTACATGAAAACGTGGACCTGCTTTTCTTCCTGTCAAAACGTGGACTTCTTTATTTCAGGGTGTATTTTGATAATGTTGACTTGGAAATGACTAGTACAAATTTCTCGTTTAAAAACTTCATTTTGAAAAAAAAAGGAATTCCTTTTAGTAACATGTTTAAATCTCTTCCCGATTTCAATATTACAAAATTAATGTGGACTTTAATGTAACCGAGGGCTCGATGTGGTGAACTGTGGACTTTGGGTAACGCTTGTCCCCTACATGAAAACGTGGACCTGCTTTTCTTCCTGTCAAAACGTGGACTTCTTTATTTCAGGGTGTATTTTGATAATGTTGACTTGGAAATGACTAGTACAAAATTTCTCATTTAAAAACTTCGTTTGGAAAAAAAAGGAATTCCTTTTAGTAACATGTTTAAATCTCTTTCTGATTCAATAGTACAAAATTACTGTGGACTTTAATGTAACCGAGGGCTCGATGTTGTGAACTGTGGACCTTGGGTAACGCTTGACCCCTACATGAAAACGTGGACCTGCTTTTCTTCCTGTCAAAACGTGGACTTCTTTATTTCAGGGTGTATTTAACCCACTTTTCATGCGTCTAGTGCTACATCACCAACCAGCCGGGGCCGAAAACAAAACAAAACACCACATTCATTTTGTCATCAGAGCTGAAATTTACAGTAGGTATGTGGAGTGCATGAAAACAGGTCATGACAAATTTAAACGTGGTGGTAATTTGTTTACGACGCCATTTTCCAAAATGAACTAGTATTTTGTGAATCGGGTACTTCTTCTCCTTATAAGTCTTCATTTTAAATATAATAACTGTCAGGTGAAAAAGGGTGCCTACATTATGGTTCAAAGGGTCGGGACATAGCACAGCACAGCTGCTTCATTGACAAGTTCAAATGTTTCAACTCAAAGACATTTAAAGGGGCATTTCGTGATCCACAACATTCCCCCCCCCCCCGGATTTATACAAAACCACCCCAGATTTTGATGCCATCTGAAACCTTCGCCACCTGTTCTGCAGATCTACATGTTCACGATAGAAATCCTAAAATGTATGAACATTTTAATTTCTTTCCGTTCACAGAACGAAATCATTTCATAATAAATTTCTCAAATCAAATAACTAATAGTGAATATAGCTGTATCAATCCAGTAAATCGTATAATTGGCGAGTGTATCATGCTTAAACATAGTGTAACAGGTTTTCTGAAGATTTATCAGATTGACGAACAAACTTGCAAAAACCCTATCTAAAAATCCTATCTAATGCCTCCTAAGTGTTTCCAAGATAGTCTTATTACCATATTGTTGTTTTTCAGGTGAATATGTCAAAAACCAACCATTTGCAAACTTATAAGTCATCATGTGCATGCAACAAAGGTCGTATCTACATTTTCTTCATTTTGCGGGAGAAGCCATTTTGTGTTCAACTTTGTTTTCTTTGTCTCTTACCATCTTCTTTCTTTTATAAAATAAAACTGTTTAAATTTGAGACTTGAAGTCTAATTTAAAAAATGAATATTTAATTCTTTCAAAATGAAAAGAAAACTAATTTGTGCCCAAAATGTCAGTTACGACCTTGTTTCATTCACATGGTGGAGTATCAAGATAAGCCGGAATAAAATCATAAAAACATGAGATGCCCCTTTAATATAAAATAAAATACTTCGACATGCCTTTCAAATACAGCAAAACTGTTTTTATTATTAAAGACAACTTTGAAAAAATAAGGCTTATAAAACAAGGTTCCAACAAAACATGATACATCTCAGTTCAGAGGACAACGAACACATAGGTGGGCTGTTATACAGGTATGGTAGGAGAGGAGTTACTCGCAACTTGGGGATTGTTTAGACCCATATTCATGCCTTCTTTTGCAGTGAAATCAGCCCCCAGTGACCTTTAAAAACAAAAATTCCCATATAAAAGTGAATCATGGTGTTGCAATATTGAAATTGGAGTAGCAAACTACATAACATTAATATTTACCTCTATCATAATTTGGTATACACAAGAAAGAGTTTGAGTACTAAGCTTCTGAATAGCGTTTTTGCAAAACCTTAATTTTCATGTTTAGATGTTACAAAATTGAAATCTGACATGATAAAAACTAATGTATTTCGCTTCAAGCTGTTAAAAAAAAAAAAAATCGTAAGTGGTGATTTTGCTTTTAAAGGCGGCATGAATATGGATCTGAATAATAACATTTTATTTAAAATCCCTACAAAAACCTTCAGTCCCAGCGAGGGCATTAGTATCTGCTTTGAAAATATCCACTTTGGAATGGCGTGCTGGGCAGTCAAGATGTGTACATCAAAATAAGATCGCAACAGAAATATCAGAGTTGGACAAATATTTCCCAAATATGCCCGTGTCTCTTTAATCAAGATCTTAATTTAAAGAATGAAAGTTACATTTGTTAATAAAAGCAAGTGGAAAGTATCAGCATATTTGTGTTCTGAACCCAGGATTCCGAATTCCATAATCCATTTCATTTTTGTATAGAACTCGGGTTACAAAGTGATATGTTATGAACATATAAACATTACATTTTAGTGGATGGATAGTAACATCAAAACATGACCAATACATCACTTTTGTGCTAATCTTGTCTTCTTTGTACAAAAGTATTGGGCAAAGAAATACAGTCAAACAAAACTGTTCGAAAATGGACTACATATAGACATTTTAAATTATCACTTTCATGTCAGATAATAGGTCACATTGTCCATGGAGTTGGGTTATAGTCCGACGTAGACGACAAACCAGACATAGTGATCATTCATCTCTTCAACCAGCATTATAGTTTTGCACATCATTCTTCATTTTGACTGTCTATGGGTGCTGGGCTATTCCCACTGGTGGGCCCTACAGAGAATCTAAATTCAAATTTGAATACGACGACAATACCCTTTGTTTCACAAAACATTTGTAGTGACGTCAACTAGTTTGCGTTCCAAGCGTATCAACCTGTCCATGCCTATTCAATCACCTTATCTTAACGATCATGAAGCACGCACGAAAAGCATGTGATGTCACTACAGACATTTTGGTAAAATACAGAGTAATGTACAATGTAGTGTAGGTATACCTATAATACAAAACATGATTTATTTTTAGAATGAATTTGATATAAAACAGCTTTTGCCCAAATAATATTTCTTCAATGATAAACCTGACCTTCTGTTTCAACTCCTTTTCTGAAATACCAGCCATTCCACAAATTTTGGTCAACCAGCATTTAACTGCAATAATACTGAACAATCAACTTTTTTAACATGTACACTATGAACGGTGAATTGTAAACTGTATATACCTGATCTAACTATTATAATATGATATACTGTTTAATACAGGCTAGTGGTTACATTTTAATACACAACTAACAAATGTATTACAACATTGCTCATACTAGCTACATCAAATAACAAAATGTTATACATATAATTTGAGAGTGCTCTGGTAAGAATATTTTCATGAGGTGAAAGATTAGTTGCACCATACCAGGAGCTGGCGGAACGGCCAATCTTCCACTAAAATGAAAATATTCTATCCGATGAATAAAACATTTATCATTTGTTGTATAACTCATCTACAGATTCCCATCTAAAATATTTTATAAATCATCAGGAAGACAAGATTCAATTCAATAAAAACTATTTTTTTAATGTTCCTTTAGAAGCAGAACCCACACTTATAATTGGCGGTGGTCATCACGCTTGGAATTCAAACCCAGAAAAAGTGTTCTTTGCAGGTGATGTCACTACAGAAGTTGTGATGAAACAAAGGGTATTCATTACTTAAAGCATACACATTTTTTTCCACATAACAGGAAAAGATTAACAATTGATTGCATTGATTGCATTGCATGAGAACATGTCTTGTTAAGACATTTAACTCACTCTTTACAAAAAACAAAAACAAACACAAACATCAGAAATTCATAACAACAAACTGAACCAAGGGTAAATTTGTAATATGTCACATTTTCATATATGAACAAAACACTCTTGCATGCACTATCCATTTCAGAACTTTATATAGATTGTGTACATGTATGTAAAACTATAAAACTGTTCAAAACAACACTGGATGAAAAATTGAATACACTCAATGGTATATGCAAGATTGGAGGTGACCAACTCTGTAGCTTATCAAAGCTGACCCATAAGTCGCTGTTTGACCAACAAATTACCTCATACAGTGGCAACTCGTTCTTGCAAACCCTTTTCTTAACACAAAGTTCCAAATAATACAAAGAGGAATTCAATTTCCAAGGTGTTCTTGTAAATTTCATTCTATCCTGATAACACAAACCTAAATCCAAACCCCCACCAACTTTGTGTAAATGAGTTGCTACTCTACACAGTACAGGAACGAAGATGCTTCTGATCCCAGCCAAATGAGGAGATATCAAACTTGAATGGGCATAGTACCTTAACAAGTTTGATCAGATCACAGATTGGAGAAATGCAATGGAGCATCTCATGTTTGCAAAGGGACTTTGGGGCTAACTCTTATTATCTCCCCAGCTGGGTCAACACAAGTGAGCATCATATGTCCCCGTTTAAGCTGAAAACCTTTATACATGGGCTATTCAATTCCTAGGACGACCAGCCGGGAGGTAATAATCAAGGTTGGCCTGCAAAGTCCCCATTTGATCTACACAACTTTTAACATCTTAAAACATGTAATTACCTACAACTTAAGGATGCACCCAGCAACGTCAAAGTTTGCCATACCCTTAAATGATTTTTTTTTTATTGCTATCTTCAAACTCTGTTCCATCATGTCAGTAAATTCTGTGATGCTAATATAAACATTGAACCATCAAAAACTGTTTTGTGGACCCTTTTCAGGTTTAAAATCTAACAAAACTACAGATGAAACCTTTTTTAACGCAAAATGACAGTGTCCGTTTATGCGATGCATGCTACGTGTCCCGTCACATTGCAACACGATGTGCAATATCCGCGCAATCTATCTACGTGACACAACGCCCATGGAAACAGCAAGCAATGTAAACAGATGGTGAGACCATGTGGACGTTTACTCTCAAATCCATATAAATTCAATTGGAAAAAATGTCTAATGTACCATCGGATGCAGCATATTGTCGGCAACCGTATACCAAAGTCAGGATCGAGACACAGGATCTTGGGGTTTTCAAGATGAGATTGAAAATGCAACTGAAAATCCATGTTTCTGCATAAAATCATAATTTCAGCCATTTCATTTTTAATAGTTTATATGAGTTTTGAACCCTCAGGACTCAAAAATAAAACATTTCTGATTTAAGATTTCATACAGAATACATTGTACCTACTAAAATCTAGTAACGTTTTTTTGTAATTAGGCCCTAGAACTTTTTTTATAGCCCACAACTCATAAGTTCAAACTTGGTTATTATATTTTTGGTACATTGTGAGTTATATTTTGGACACTAGGAAAATAATTTTTTGTTGCAAGGATATTTTATTTATGGTGGTCGAAAAAAATGGGTAAAAAAAATGATAAATTGTTGTCCAAATTGTATGTGTTCAATGGATTTAACAGGTCATTTTCAGCCAGAAAATGTATACCTTTATACACTTCCCATCAATAGTTTTTGAGTTACATACGAGATGAACTATACTGCATAAAGCATGTTGCTGAGTGCATCCTTAAATAAACAATGTTCTTGGCTCAGAAGCTGATCATAGTTTGTCGCAGAAATATACCCCACTTACCCTGCAAATCTTTATACAAACTGTTACACATTGGTCAATGCTCCCTGATAATTGACTGCAACTGGAAAATTATCGAAGCTGGCAAGCTTTGAGTCCACATTTGATCTGTAAAACTTTATTCACAATTTGGCCTTGACTAACTGGGGATCTGATCATAGATGGTACAAAGTCCCATTTGATCTGCAGACATAACTTAATAGAAACACATTGAACACATGATTATGCTTTAATGGTTATCTGGCCCTACCCAATAGCTGAGTGCGAGGACCTGATTAAATTTCACAAAAGGGGCAAATGGTCTACTTTTTGATGATTTTTTTGAAAAAAAGGGTCCAAACTTAGATGAAATTGGACAAGAGTGGTGAGATATTTATAAAGTCTAATAAAGGCCAAAGGTCCATGGTAATTGACCAACAGTCAAAACCCAACTGCTAACCAAGTTGTCTCATAAATCAAAATTAGACATGTTACTTTTTACACAATTTTCAATTTCATGGGACTTCACCTGGCCTTGACTAATTGAGGATCAAAGGTGGTAGCTATGTCCCATTTGATCTGCAATGTACTTAAAAATCTAAATTTTGCAAGTAGCGGGCCTTTGACGAGTCAAGTTAGCCATAAGTCCCCATTTGACGTGCAAACTTTAGTTTACACAATGTGGATGCTTCCTCATCAGCTGGAACTAGCCAACTGAGGACCTCGATCATCACAGTTGGCTCTTAAATCCAAACATTATACATAGCGGTCCTTTGACGAGTCATCATGGCCCTGATCAACTGGTGAGCCAAGTAAAGTTGACCAAAAGTGCCCATTTGACCTACAAACTTAACTTTCACACAATGTACACATGCGGATGCTTCCTGGTAATCGGACCCAAGCCAACTGAGGACCTGATCAAAATTGCCCATAAGTCACTAGTTGATTGCAAAACATTACATACTGGCCTATTTAACTGGGGAGCCAAGCAAAGTTGGCCTAAAGTCCCTATTTGACCTGCAAACTTTATTTTACATAGTGTACACATGTGGATGCTTCCTTGTCATGGTCTAAGCCAACTGAGGACCTGATCACAGTTGGCTCTTAATTCCCAGTTGATATGGAAAACATTATACATCTAGTCCTATCACGAGTCCTATCAACCATGAACCTAATCTAGGGGAAGTGAGCAAAGTTGGAGTTTGACCTGTAAACCTTTATGCACATTGTTACACATGTGATGCTCACTGACGTTGACCATCTGGTGATATGGGAGCTGATAAAATTGACCTGTAAGTCATCATTTAAACTGCAAAACGTTAACCTGGCAAACTGGGGCTTATCAAACAACTTTAGCACAAAAGTTCCCATTTGCCTTACAATCTTCTATACAGTATACATACTGTTAGACACAAGTCTACTCCCTGGCCCTGACCAACTGGGCAGGTAATTAAGTTTTTCCTATTAAGTTCCCATTTGACTTGCAGAACCATACACTGCTTTACACACAGTATGCTTCCTGGCCATGGAGTTAACTGTTAACCTATATAAAGGTGCACCTCTTCCAAAGCACAGCCCTTCATCAAGGAAACCAGTAAGTGGGTTATATGAATAAGAAGCAACCACATTTTACGCATGTCAGTACCTGAAAAGATTTCATCCAAAATTGCGGAGTGTGATGAACATGATTAATTTCACTCATAACAGGTTGAAAATTCACTAAAAATCCAGTGGATTTGTCTTTCTAATTTGGTTTCTAATGAAATCTTTGACTGTTGTCCACCTTTTAGTACGACCCTTCAGGTCTGCATCCATCTTGCAGTACTTCATTATTTTTTCTTTACCGGGCAGTTGGCGTGAGCGTAGTTCTTCTTTAAAGTGTCTGTGTATTGCTTGTTTTTCTTCAGCTGTCCAAGATTGTCTGATACTCCTTTTCTTTCTGCTGGCACCACGGTCACTTTCCTTGTTTGCAACTTGGTCACTCTTCTTTCTGCTTTGCTGCGGCATGCTCATACCTTTAATAGTGAATTAGACAAATAAGTAGGGAAACACAATTAATGTTTCAGGTTCAATGACAGATTTTAAAAAACTTAACCAAATGCAGAAGATGGTAGCTGAGAGAAGAGTGGAATGGTTATATTTTGATTTTTTTTTTAAAGTTACAATTTACATTACTTTTAGCTAGTTCTTCATTTAAAGCTGTCTGCATTAGGAGTGCCATTTAGCCAGAATTCAAACTAAGCGAATGCTAAAATTCAAATAGTGACACAAGGATAATCACCTGTTGAGGGCATCTGGAATAATCAAAGTAAGGATAAACTAGATGGAACTTCGACTGCGCGCATTCGAAAATGATGCCTCCGTCATAGAGCAAGTTTACAAACCAAAACAGAAGAAATTTTTCAAATTCGAATTTCATTGTAATCCATTAACAGGTTCTCAGAATATCGTGATTACAAGCAATTTCTCATATACATATATGACCCTTTGATCTTTGACCTCATGACCCTAAAATCTACTCAGTTCATTGGCTCTGCAAGATGTCCTGAATTAAATAGTAATCCATCTGTCAGTTCTAATGATAAAGCTGTTTTTGCATACATAATGAGCCCATGACATTTGACCTTTGACCTCATGACCCATAAATCTACTCAGTTCATTGGCTCTGCAAGATACATACATGACCTAAGTTTGGCAGGAATCCATCAATCGGTTCTTGAGATAACGCGATCACGAGCTGTTTTTCATACATAATGAGCCCTGTGACCTTTGACCTTTGACCTTGTGACCCCAAAATCTTATCAGTCCATCGGCTCTGCAAGATACATACATGACCAAAGTTTGGCAGGAATCCATCAATCGGTTCTTCAGATAACGCGATCACGAGAACGGGACGGACGGACGGACGGACGGACAACCCGAAAACATAATGCCTCCGGCTACTTCGTAACGGAGGCCTAACAAAGGATATAACAAAGTAATTCATTCACACCTTCATTTTCTTTGTCTGACATCTCATCCATCAAAACAGCATCATCGGGCCTGTTCACTTCGTTGTCAGGATCATCATCAACATCTGGATCTATGTTGCATTCTGAAAAACAAAAAACAAACACAGATTTAACAAGAGCAGGTGAAAAATAACATACATGTACATTATAATCTTTGCAAGGGTAAGTTCATAGCAGACAGCTGTGGATAGTCATCCCTGTTTTGCTTTTCATGTAAACAGCACAGCTGGTACCACAACTACTCTTCAATACAAAGTGTATTTAGAGAGACAATTCTGCAAGTGTCATCATTTTTTTAAAACACATGAGTATCCAAAATATATCAAAATATGCAAATTAGCTCATTAAATGTCATGATTATGCAAATAATGCAATGAAAAGCATCACACAACATCTTGGCACCTCAGTCTGTCACCCTACCAGGTTTCAAATGAATCAGGTATAGCGTTTAGCCTGCAGAGCATTTTTTTTAAGGTTAACCTAAATTGCATTGCAAATAAGCTAATTGAAATTCATGAATATGCAAATAATACAGCTCAAAGCAACACATGATATTGTGGCACCTCACTCTATCACCCTACCAAGTTAGAAGTAAATCGGGCATAGCGTTTAACCTGCGGATCATCCTACCAAGTTTTGGAGTAAATCAAGCATAGCGTTTAGCCTGCGGAGCATTTTTAGAAGGGTTAACCGAAAACGTTAACCGAATCGGTTAATGGAAAGACGGACATAGATAATTTGGATTAGTATGTGCCACCATGAACGTTCAGTAAGGCGACACAAAAATCAAATCACATATTCAAGTATTTGAAATGTTGGCAGCTTCCCATATATTGTATCTCGGATCAATTCTTATTAAAACTGGAGGTACTAATGAAGACATCCCAGTTTGCTTACCAAAAGCATGGAACTTCACAAACTGAAGGATATAGCAAGCATACAAAACTAAGGAAATTATACAATATAAAAACTGTGTTGTATGAGAGTGAAATGAATGATTGAGATGTAACATAAAAGTTTTCTGGCCTAATGTAATCTCAAACTAGAAACCGTTATGATCTCACTAACCAATCAGATATCACTTCAGATAAAAGTAGAAGGAAATGAAAATGGTATGGCATATTCTCAGCCATTCTATCTAGCACAAAACATAAAAAATAGTCATACCTTCATCTGCATCTACACGAACATCATCCAACGTCTTTCCTGCCATTGCCTTTAGGTCTCCCTTCTCCATGCTGAAGAGTACTTTAGAAATCTTTGCTACTTGCAGTGACGCATCTGGCAGGCGGTAGTAGGCTCTGTGGGTTCTTATGTCATGGCCCATGAAGGTGGCTAAAATGTCCACTTCATTATCCTTCAAATTCATGATCTGAGAGCTGATAGCAATGTGCTTCCTGAGTTTTGTCAATCTAAGCTGATCTGGATACTTTGCTCCACACTTTTGGGCATGATTTCGCACTGTATCAGTTGCTCTCAAGTGGCCTCTTCCATCGGGGTTTGCAAACAAGTAGGGATTTCCATCATTGACTACTTGTGACCTTTTCTCCATCAACAAGTCAATGCTGCCTTTCATGTCATCTGTTAGCAAAACGGGTACAGTGTTATTGCATTTCCCATTAATCTCCACCCTCCATACCACATTGCACAACGCCTTTTCCCATTTGGTTAGGCCTTCACCAAATATTCCACCTTCTCCTTTTGTGATACACTTGTAATCACTGAGGGGCATCTTTGAAACTTCTCCCGGACGCTTCCTGTTGAAAACACACACCTGGGTCAGGGTAACCTCAGCCAACTGTTTCCATCTGTCAAGGGTCTCATCACTACTGCAGCTGTTCAGCTTCTGTTTTCCCTCTTTTGTTTCTTTTCTCACATAATTGGACAGTGCAACAACATCTGTTGTCAAAGGAAGCAGCCTTGATGTATTTCTCTTGTTTACTTTTAATGTACGCAGTGCATGTGTGCTTACTTCTGCTTCCCACTTGAGAGTATATGATTTGATGAACTGTTTGCATTTCTTTTCCAAACCAGCATCTGCTTGCAACAGAGCATTTCCCATAAGGACTTTGGCAGCCGTCACCAGTGTATATCCGACTTTCAGTGCCAGGCTAGGTGTTGTGTACAAATGTGTATCCTCATTAAATCCTGCAGCCTTCCTAGTTGCAGCTATGACCTCATTAAATTTGGTAGGACAAATCAAATCTACCAATGAAGCCGATGGGTGATCATTCAATTTTCTGTACTCACGAACCAGTCGTGCAAGTTCACGCAATTTTTGCCGTATATATGAATACTGGTCTTTGTCATGCCCATGCTTCAATGTCAGCCTCTCTGCTACTTGCTGCATTAATCTATCTGATTTCACAACTCTCAATATATCATCATCGACTCCCATTGATAATATCATGTGCACCTTTGGGCTTACTCCTGATGGGCCTGGAAGCATCATTCTACCAGTTTGAACATGTAAGGTTCTTTTTTTCTTCTTGGGTGGTTCACAGGTCTCATCCTCATCCTCAACATCTGGTCGCAATTTACATCTATGAACATGCCTGTACAAATCATCCTTGGAATAGAAAGCATAACAATGACTACATGGCAAATATTCTTCTGGATCCACATCATATTTCGGTCTGTATGCAACAATCAAGGTACCTTTATTTTCTTGAAGGACTTTGACATTGTGACGATAGTTTCCGTAATTTCTCATTTTAGCTAGCAAGTTTGCCTTTTCTTTCATGTCTTTAGTTGCAATCCATTGCTGAACCTCAGTCTCGTTGACATGTTGTGGTGTAAGCAGATGCCTCGGCAGTTTCTTTTGTGGTTGACTACAAAATTTACAGTACTGAGGTTTGTCCCACTTTCTACAGTTGTTGTTTGAAGTGGTCATCACATTAATACTGCAACTGGAGCTTGAGACTTTTGCACTTTGAACACTTGCAGAGGCATGGGCAGGTGAGGTATTAGGTACTGAATGGTCAACAGGCATGGCTTCACTCTCCTTATTATCACTGACAGAAACTGCCACAGAGTTACTTTGACGTCCACGTACAAACCGAAATGGAATGAAATCAGCCTCATCACTGCTACTACCTTCTGGATCAGATTCGGCTTCATAATCACTATCGGAATCATCTCCAGATGGTTCAGATGCGACAGGAGTGTCGTCATCTCCAGATGGTTCAGATGCGACAGGAGTGTCGTCATCTCCAGATGGTTCAGATGCGACAGGAGTGTCGTCATCTCCAGATGGTTCAGATGCGACAGGAGTGTTGTCATCTCCAGATGGTTCAGATGCGACAGGAGTGACGTCATCTCCAGATGGTTCAGATGCGACAGGAGTGTCGCCATCTCCAGATGGTTCAGATGCGATAGGAGTGTCGTCATCTCCAGATGGTTCAGATGCGACAGGAGTGTCGTCATCTCCAGATGGTTCAGATGCGACAGGAGTGTCGTCATCTCCAGATGGTTCAGATGCGACAGGAGTGTCGTCATCTCCAGATGGTTCAGATGCGACAGGAGTGTCGTCATCTCCAGATGGTTCAGATGCGACAGGAGTGTTGTCATCTCCAGATGGTTCAGATGCGACAGGAGTGTTGTCATCTCCAGATGGTTCAGATGCGACAGGAGTGTCGTCATCTCCAGATGGTTCAGATGCGACAGGAGTGTCGTCATCTCCAGATGGTTCAGATGCGACAGGAGTGTTGTCATCTCCAGATGGTTCAGATGCGACAGGAGTGTTGTCATCTCCAGATGGTTCAGATGCGACAGGAGTGTCGTCATCACCGGTCCAGTGAACATTTGAGCCAGATGGTGCAGCATCCAGAACTCCCACCTGAAATTATCGGAAACGGAAACAATTCATGAGTTTAGAAATTAAGAATTAGCCATAATATGCAAAAGTTTTGCATGCATTTCAATTTCGCGAGCAAGACAATTCACAATTTTTTTAAAATGCATTTTCGAACATCAATTGGTAATATTAACAAATCGCTAAATTTGAATGCCACTACAATGGCCAATTGCCACTATCCATGGTGTGTAATTCCAAACTCAATCAAAGACATAAAACTTTGATTCTGTAGTAAGATGAGATTCATTTTTAAACAAGTCAACGCAAAGCGTAGCATCCCTCGCAGGGTACAAATGGCCTATATACGTCAGAACAAGTTACCTCCATTGGACTATATTATTATATTTCTAGGCAAGGATTTTCACATATATAATTACCGGTAGGTGTTTTTGCATATTTAATGAGCTATGACCTTTCACCTTTGACCTACATACTCAGAAATCGAAATTAGGCTGTACATGTATTTTGATACCATGTACCTTCATATCAAATTTCATTAAAATCCGTCAAACATTACTCAAGTTATCGAATGGAAACCAGATTTGCATATTTAATGAGCTATGACCTTTGACCTACATACTCCGAAATCGAACTTAGACTTTGTTTTAATACCATGAACCTTCATATCAAATTTCATTAAAATTCGTCAAACATTACTCAAGTTATCGAATGGAAACCAGATTTGCATATTTAATGAGCTATGACCTTTGACCTAGGTACATACTCCGAAATCGAACTTAGCCTGTATTTTGATATCATGTACCTTCATATCAAATTCCATTAAAATTTGTCAAACATTACTGAAGTTATCGATCGGAAACCAAATTTGTTACGAACGGACGCACGCACGGACGGACGCACGCATGGAAGGAAGGACGGACGGCAGCGTTACTATATCCCCTCCGACTTCGTCGGCGAGGGGATAATAAAAGTTTTATTTTTTTTTAAACCAAAAAGTGCGACAAAAGGCAGATTTTGGCACTTTTGGTCACAATAAAAAAAAAAAAACTTACATAAAAATATCAAGATGAAGAATCTACAAACTAACGGTAGGTAAGAATGACCACAATTTTGACCAAGTTGTGGTAATTCTGACCAATAAATTGCGTAGCTTTCCTGTTAACTATTGAGCAGCACTTTTGGTCAAATTTGAGGTCAGATATGGAACTTATGACTTCTTTCCTTTCCCCAAAAATTGTACTTTCATGATCTTTGCATAATGTTTTGCACACTTTGAACGTTGGCACCCCCCTTTAACATATTTAAACTGATTTTTTGTCGTACAGTGGAATCTCTTTTACACAAAATCGAGCTAAAACATGACATTTATTTTTAACTGTCAAGGTACCTTTATTTACCACTAATCTATGAGACAGGGCATCTAAAGATCTTAAATTGATTTTTAAATTATCAAAATGAGCAGAAATAGAATTTACTTGAGCCCGGGGTCAATTAACGTACTCTCCTATCCCACCTTGGCCTCGCAAGTCGTTTTTGGCTTGCACCTTCTCATTTTTTAACCGATTTTTTAAAGAAAGGTGTCGAAATGCTTGGTATGATATGCCCCTCTAAATGAGCAGAAACCTTAAGGATTTTGACCCCCTGTATAGCCCACCACTATTATAAAGTGCACCTACTTCTGATATCTGTAATGCACTTGAAGTATCTGCTTGGCCGAAATCGAACTTAGCCTGTATTTTAATATCATGTACCTTGATATCAAATTTCATTAAATTCTGTCAAACATTACTGAAGTTATACAGTAGGCTTGCGGTTGCACCATGTGAGAGAGAGAGGATTGAAGTTATCGATTGGAAACCAAAATTGTTAATAGGAAGGACGGACGGACAGCAGCGTTACTATATCCCCTCCGACTTTGTCGGCGAGGGGATAATAAAGCATTACTACAAGATATCAAGAATCCAAGAAATATAATTCAGCATCATACAAAGGTAGGACATGTAAACATGATACAGCTGAACCTCGGAGCGGAACCTCTTTAACACAAAATCAGTAGGACCACAATATTTTGTTTGTGTTATAAGGATTTTGTGTTATCCACTTAAAATTGCATACAAAATACATGGTTCGGCCAGATATTTACTTTGTGCTATCAGGGTTTTTGTGTCAACAGATTTTGTTTTTATAAAAAGGTTTCACAATTCACATTGTACATCGCATTTTCCCCTTTTTCATGACATTTGGGCTTTGATCACATATCTTGCAGGGAGGGTCAGGTGAAAAGTTTATAGATTATTTTTGGCTAATTACGTTGCAAATTCAATAACCAGAACGTCAATGATGTAGCGCTCATCCGCATCTCGCAACAACAAATATCATAAATTTTATGTGGTACACTTTTGAACTGGTCAAAAAATAAAAATTTGATGCCCTGGAAGGGTTTGTGATTTTTAAATTATTTTTGGAATAAATTTGGCAAACCAAATCAAAATCGGTCAAGAAATGAGGGAGAAGAAGCAATTTTTGTTATTTTTGGAATAAATTTGCATAAATTACCATAAATATTAATGGAGAACAATTTCAAAATTCTGTGTAGAAGTTTAGTGTACCAAAGTTAGCTCTACGATATAAAGCAAACCAAATCAAAATCGGTCGAAATATGGAGAAGCAATTTTTGTTATTTTTGGAATAAATTTGCATAAATTACCATAATTAATTAATGGAGAACAATTTCAAAATTCTGTGTATAATTTTAGTGTTCCAAATTTAGCTCTACCAAATAAGGCAAACCAAAAAATGTTAATTCGATATCAAAGCCTTCAAGATTCAAAGCCTTCGAAGTTTGTTAATTATTATTTGCGAGAGCTAATTCAAAGACTTCATATGCAGTCAAAAATGTTGACTGCTTAAGCAGTCAGTAGAAAATATTCAGATAAGCAGTCAAAATAAGCCTCAAAGATAAGCAGTCATTTTAAAGAAGACCGCGAAGTTCATTTTAAATGTGCTGATCTAGTGGTAGAGCGAATAGGCCAATTAATTTTCAAATTCAAATTCACTGAGACTCTGAGCTGAGCTGAAATTTCAATCATTACTTTGCAATTTCGTCTTCCTGTAAAACACAGTATAGAATAATAGATTATTTACACCAGGAAAGAAGAATTTTGAGTATTCTAGAGCAAGAATTTAACAAAATGAGAAGGATCGAATTTTGACCAAGATTACAGTCCCACACAAGCACTTGTTGGAGAAATACGATCAACTTTGCTTTGCACTGGACTGCTAGCTGCTGGAGCTACTTTAAACATCTTCATTTGTCCAGAAGTAATACAATTACACAATACAAAATTGAGTTTGCTTTCTGTACAGATTAGGAAATTGCATGGTCAGATTTGTAAATACTTGTTCACAAATATATTGAGCAAATTAGCGCAGCTGCAGTTGATGACGGAAGGTTTAGGTAATATAGGCAGTCGAAGTACACAACGCTCGAAGGTTTAGGATAAGCAGTCGACGAAGGTTAAGGTGATTCAACGACGAAGGTATAAGCAGTCAATGATGAAGGCTTAGCTAATTTGCATATTAACTTGGCTGTGGAAGGCCTATGGACTGCTTATAAGCCTTCGAAGGCTTAGGAAGGTTTAAACACGACTGCTTATATAGAGCTTCATTATAAGCAGTCGACTGCTTATTTAGAGCTTCATTATAAGTCGACTGCTTATTTAGAGCTTCATTATAAGCAGTCGACTGCTTATTTAGAGCTTCATTATAAGCAGTCGAAGCTAATTTGCATATTAACTTGGCTGTGGGAAGGCCTATCGACTGCTTACAAGCCTTCGAAGGCTTGCAGCAATACATTGACATGCATGTTGCAAATGAAGGCTTGCGACTGCTTATATCGACTGCTTGTGACTGCTATGCGACTGCTTAGCGAAGGCCTTCAGTTCGGTAAGGGAAATCAAAATCGGTCAAGAAATGAGGGAGAAGCAATTTTTGTTATTTTTGGAATAAATTTGCATAAATTACCATAATTAATTAATGGAGAACAATTTCAAAATTCTGTGTAGAAATTTAGTGTACCAAAGTTAGCTCTACCAGATAAAGCAAACCAAATCAAAATCGGTCGAGAAATGAAGGAGAAGAAGCATTTTTTGTGATTTCGAATCAATTTGCATAAATTAGCATAGATAATGAATTTGACGATTCTGTGTCGAATTTTTAAATTCCCGTCCTAGCCCTATCATATGAAACAATCAGAATCAAAATCGGTTGAAAAATAACGAAGAAGAAGCATTTTGAAAACTGTAGACGGACGGACGAACGGACGACGGACGCCACGCCATGGCATAAGCTCATCGGGCCCTTTGGGCCGGATGAGCTAAAACAAGACTTTTAGAGTTATATAGACAATTAGAATTTTGACAATTCTATAGCGACAGAACATCACCATGTTTGAGTTTCTCTTGGACCCGAGAGAAAACACGCTGTAGGATATGGAGCAATGTAATGCACACACTAATGCATAACTGACATTTTGGAAATGAGGTTTTCTTGGGCATATCTACTACATGTATGTCATTAAGAGGTGGTCCAACTCAGGGAATATCCTTAAACATGACATTAATAATAACACTGCCCAATTATTATAAGGACCATTCTAATTAATGGTATAAACCTGTCGCTACGTACAGATGAAGATGAATTAGATGAAGGATAGCCTATGTGTCTAAGTATAAGATACAAATTAGAAAGAAATGGTACATACCGGTACCTGTCGCCATGGCATATCCAGCATCCCATAGTCGTACCTGATTTCTTCTCCAATTTTGATATTGGATAAAGTATACAAGCAGAGATGTATCATTCCTGAGAGAGAGAACTTCTTCATAATGGAGTTGGGTCTTTTGTGGCAGTCGTTGATATATCGAGCAAGGCAGGAGTTAGGGCATGTGGCGTCGATCCTTTTGACCAAAACATAAGGAAAGAAAGTAAATTTTGATAGATTTTCTTAAAATTATTTAAAGGGGTATTCACAGATTCTAACATGCTCTTATTTAGAACATTAATCAGCAGGTAAACACAATGAAACCTTGTTTAATACCAGTTGATTTCGATTTACATGTAGCATTTGTGAAGTAAACCCAAACTGTGTAAAAACACTGGACCACAGGTTATTATGTTTTACTACTCTTGAATACAAGAAAAACTCATACAAAGTGTTGTTCTGTCAACAAAAAAACAACAAAAATTTTACAAGTCGACCTTAGTATTTCTTGTTATTCAATGTTGTAGTGCACATTACAAAAGGTGTCATTGCTGGTCAATTTGGTCACGCTATCTTGGTTTTGAACCACTGACCGATCGCAACACAAAACCTAGATGGTATACCATAATTCAAACAGTTGCTTGACCCGAAACTTGAACCATTAATTAACCAATGGTTAGTTATATGCACTATGCAAGTGAATTTGTGATGTTCTTCATAATCAATAACAAATTGTGAGGATGTAGAATTCCATTTCACTGGTGATTTCTAACTGCTACTCCTTGCATTGAAAAATAACTTTCAATTATTCAAAAGTGGAGAGTCACACTCATTAAATTCATGTGTAATATATCCACATTTGCCTACACATTTTGATGCAAACCATTGATTGTTGATATTTGCCTAATTAGCTACACATTTTAATGCAAATCATTGATTGTTGAGATTGGCTTCTTGGCAGCTCCCAATGCTGAAATTGTGTTGAATCAACAACTGGCTATATAATAATAACAAGATTACTTTAAATTAGTTTAAAAACTTACAGCATATCTTTCCCATTATGTCTGTACTCAAACACATAGGTGTTATCAACATCATCTGTTTCAGCAGCTGTATCAGGTCTGTGTACCCCTCTATATTCCAATAAGAAATCGCCTTTGGAGAAATCTCTGGTTGCAAAGAGACCATAACCTGTGCAGAAGACAACACATGAAATCCTTATTTAATCCAAAGGTAGATTGGGGCAGAGCAGATATGAGTTATTCAGGTAATAACACTTCCTTATTTTGCCTGGGTGAAACCCGGCATAGATCTTATGCAGGGTGCAAAATAACCAAAGGCATCAAAGGCAATTGCCGTCGGTGCCACTACCAGTTGCCTTGATGCCCCAGAAGTTACCATATTGTTTTGCTATACTTTTAATATTTTTGCCTTCTAAATTGATGCGCCCTTTAATAACTGCCTTAAAATGGTGTGCCCTTCAGACTCCTTATTTTGCACCCTGATCTTATGCTATGAAGGGTGTTTAGTCTTCTCGATCTTCTCCTCCTTCTGAAGACTCTTTGTATAACCACCTCTAGCATAAAAATTGCAAAACTACAGAGCTCATACTGTAAAAGGATTTAATTTTGTGAGGGTATAAAATTCGCGAAATTAAATCCCTCGCAAAATTTACATTAAAACTAACAGTAAATTTTCTGTATTCGCAAATTTAAAACTCTCGCCAAATCCTGCTTTTTCTAAATTCGCGAAAAAAAAAAACCTATGAAATTAAATCCTTTTACAGTATTTGGCATACGCATAGCCCCTTGACCCCATGGGGCAAGGGGCACGGTCTACAGAGGGCAAAATGTCATCTATGCCGACCGCATTTTGGTATGCCAAGCTGGACACGTCAGCAACTTGCACACTCTAAGAGCACGGTTGGCATAGGACATTCTTCAAACACTTTGTCTAGCGGCTTAACATAAATGTATATAACTTGGATAAGAGTTTATAAACAAAATGTCATTAACCATTTTGTTCATTTAATTTTGGAGTTTAATTGAAGTGATTTCGGAGAGGACATTTTTTGACGGAATGCGTCACAAAATTTCAAATCAATGGAGCACATTACCAAATAACCAAATATATTCATGTTTTTTAGTTATTAACTACCGTGCTTCAGTTTCTATTATGGACTAGTAGGTGATACCTAAATGTTGATTTTGACAGAGTTTTATTCACACAAATATTAACATTCATGCACATACCAGTAGGTACATATTTTTGTTATTTATCAAAGATGTCAAACAGATCTTTGTACCTGTAGGTAGTGCTACTGGTGGCCTATAAGTTGGCATAATGGTAATACCATTTTTGAGGAAGTCCATATATTATTTTTATGGATCACATTGTGGACTTCAGCAACAGCGAAAAAAATACACGGGGGCTCGGGGTGAATTAGCCCCCGAAAGATGTACCCTGATTGTAAAACAACCCTTAACGTATACATTAGGGGACAAACCTAAACATAGATGTAAGGAAGCAAACCAAAACATGGACGGTGGAAACAAACCAACACATCGATGAAAGGAAGCAAAACTTATACATGTGTCAGGAAACAAACCAAAACAATGTAAGAAAACAAACCAAAACTAAAACATCAATTTAAGGGAGCAAACCTTCACGTCTGTGTTGGGGGACAAACCAAAACATGGATGTAAGGAAACAAACCAAAACATTGATATAAGGAAACAAACCAAAACATGGATGTCAGTAAACAAACCAAAACATGGATGTCAGTAAACAAACCAAAACATGGATGTAAGGAAACAAACTATGGATATAAGGAAACAAACTATGGAAATAAGGAAACAAACCAAAACATGGATGTCAGTAAACAAACCAAAACATGGATGTCAGTAAACAAACTAAAACATGGATGTAAGGAAACAAACTATGGATATAAGGAAACAAACTATGGAAATAAGGAAACAAACCAAAACATGGATGTCAGTAAACAAACCAAAACATGGATGTCAGTAAACAAACTAAAACATGGATGTAAGGAAACAAACTATGGATATAAGGAAACAAACTATGGAAATAAGGAAACAAATTATGGATATAAGGAAACAAACCAAAACATGGATGTCAGTAAACAAACCAAAGCATTGATATAAGGAAACAAACCAAAACACAGATCTAAGTAAAGTTGGCCAAAAGTCCCCATTTGACCTACAAACTTCAGTTTACACAATGTACACATGAGGATGCGTCGATCCTGGTCATCTGACCATGGACCTATTACGGATGGACATTCATCGTTTTCTTAACAAATTCATTGTGATTGTCTACGTCAATGTCTCAATAACATTCCGTAAATGTTTCTTCACTTTGATCTCATCATGGTCGCCGCCAAAAAGCCGGGACAGAATCAAGATAGTGATTTTACACATGTTAATCTACATGCGCAGAAGATAATAACTCGCCTAAATCATGGAAAATCGATGTGCAGTTCTGGCCTATAATCGGAAATTGTTATTCCATATACTGTGTTCTATTTTTGAAAAACATGTTGATATTACCAGATAGGTTTTGTTTGGATTGTTTGTGATTTAAAATCCCGTTTTCCCCAATTTCCTCATAATATTCCAGAATTATAACACACGGTGCTTATAAAGATCATAGCCTTCTAATTGTTTTATAGGGTCATGGGTGTGTGCGAAAGTGTGCGAATCAGTAATAATACATTTCATATCACCAAAATCGTCTGCTTTTCAACTTTGCTGCTCCCCATTGGGGATGTTTTTATTGAAGACATACTCTTACAGAGCACACCATCCAAACAAAACCCAAGAGAGGGAAACTGCTCCTTTGTCAATGCCCGAAAATGCTTACGCAGTCGTTATTGTTAAAACAGCCGAATGTTCTCATTAAGATGCACATAATCAGAAGGCGGTGACTATCATTGGATCAAAGAAAGAATCACGTTGAATGTCCATCCGTAATAGGTCCATGATCTGACCCAAGCCAACTGTGGACCTGATTAAAATTGCCCATAAGTCAATAATTGATATGCAAAACATTACACATTGGCCTATCATGGCATATAAGTTTACCTGGAAACAGAGCAAACCTTGGCCTAAAGTCTCTATTTGACTTGCAAACTTTAGTTTACACAATTTACACATATGACTGCGTCTTTATCATCTGGTCCTAGCAAACTGAGGACCTGATCACAGTTGGCTCTTAAGTCCCCAGTTGATATGCAAAAATAAAAATATGGCCACAAAGCAGCAAAAAAATAGAAAAAAAAGTGGGCTAAAAATGCAATAAAAAAAGGAATTTCCACGAGCGCATAATAATAATAATATTAAGCTTTTATATAGCGCTTAAATACAAATGTCTCTAAGCGCTTTACAAATATACTATTAGCCCGGTCATAGGATTCAGTGCTTGCCCGCACACACTGTGCACGATCTCCACTCCCTGGGGAGCATTCCAGCCAGGCGTTACTTGATGCTCAAAAAACTGTTTGACAAACAATGACGGCCGCATCCTACTGCTGGGTACCCATTTAACACCTGGGTGGAGAGTAGCAAGTGCAGGTTAATATCTTGCCAAAGGATATTAGTGCATCTCCAGTCAAGCGCCTTAAACCACTCGACCACGACACTCCCGCATAACTTTTTTAGACTAAACCAAAAAACAAACAAAAATGCATAGCGCTTTGGGTTTTGAACCTGTGGAACTTGAGACGAACCTCTTTTTTTTTTGCCTAAAAAAACAACGCATCAATGAAGATTCAGAGAACTTCCAAAAAACACGAAGAAATTAGGAAACAAACCAAAATAACGAAGTTTTGGAACCAAACCAAAACATATATGAAGTTTTAGGAAATTAACAAACCAAAATATAGATGAAGATGAAAATGGCATTAAAGGGACAATGCCAGTGATAAAAAAATACCAATGTATTGGTTGATGTATTTCTTCTGAAACCCTGACTGATCCTGTGATATTTGACACCACTTCTTTGCCACTTGCTCTGGGGAAACCCGCCTTCTTGATCGTTCCTGTATAATACATGCAAGTCAATGATTTGATGAGGTATTGATTCAAGTCAAGATTAACTGCAACCAAGATAGAGATCTTCGATATGATCTACATGTACACCTACATGTACTTTCAACATGCAAAAGTTTCAGAAATTTCTCACAGATGTAATGCTGATATTGCCTGGACTTCATCTATTCTATGGACTATTGCCATACTGACCTGAGTAGACCCATGTTCAATTATAATCCCACCTTAGAAGCTCTTTGCTGGAAGACAATTCTAGTTACAAGCAGTTTTTGCTATTATTACTGTTTTGGTAGTTTCTCTTGTGATTATGCTTCAGTTCATTTGCAGATCTTTGTTAATCACACACCTCATTTGACACTTGAAAATATCTGGAATTCATTTACGTCAGAAAAGGCTGACATTTTGATGCTTGTGTTTTTTTTTGTTAGGATCAAAATGGGATTTTGATCCCACCCTCTAAATTCAAGTTCATTCCAGTGTAAATTTAGGTGGGACTATAATGGGGTTAGTACAGTATTTAGTAACATCCAAAGTGATGGGACAGCAGAACTCTAATGAAACTGAATCATATTTAATCAGCTTTTTGAAAGCAATTTCTCAGTAATACAGCAGGAGATCAAAATGGCAATGTTTCATCACCAGTCAGTATAAGTTTATCAAATAAACAGAAAGCTTAAGGTAACGGACTAAACTACCCAAAGCATATGGTCGTTCGTCAAAGCCTAACAGTACTTATAGTTTCAGTGAAACTTTCTGTGAAAGATTTAAAGGGCGGTGACAACAAATTTAAATATTACAGTTATACTTTTGCAAGTCATATGGTTCTTAAAATAATTAAAGTGAAGAGCATTAAAATGTTGGTCAGTCATGAAATGCTCTATACATTTCAATACCTATAATTAAAAATAATAAAGCAGATGTTTGAAGTGCATGTTATGCATTCTATACACCAACCCGTCGAGCGTTTACTGTATTTGGCCCTCTGTTGACGGAACCACAACTGAATCAGCACGGTACATTTTGATTCTGCAAATTAATACGTGATTGCACATTGCAATAGATCAATTGTGTTGTATTATGTATGCATCAATCCCATGAAAGGATATGAACCCCCTCTCTCGGGACACAGCAGTTTGACAGCGGGGACACAGCAGTTTGACAGCGGGGACACAGCAGTTTGACAGCGGGGACACCACAGTAATAATGGCTTGGCCGGATTGGTGTAAACAAAAGGAATACACACTTAGTTGTCATTAAACCTTCACACTAGACCATGCTTATCATATTTTGTTTGTGACTGAATGACCAATAGGGTAGAGCATTTCCTTAAAGAGAAGGTTGAGTTCTGGGAAGAGGTAAAATATAATTTGTGAGCGTTATCATTGTGGAAGAACATCAGATTAAACATGTTCCCTGAAAAGCATGGCTCTTCAAATGCCTTCATATTCTAAATATGACATAAAATACGTAAAAATCGGGGGGTAGGTTTTTTTCGCCATGTGCTCGTGTAGTCCCATATACATCATTCTGTGTACAGTGATTGTAACTTTGCCAAGCTTTGGCCAAATGTCTCATCATTTTGATGATTCCAGAACCTTGCAATACACACGAATACTTATATACTAGATGATCAACCTTTTCTGATAGATTCCACACCGTTTCTTTCACAATGCAATCACATGACCAGAACTCAACTTTATCTTTAAGGGAGCATGTTATTCAAAAATATTTTCTAGAATAATAAATGTGACCCAACGCGGGTAAATGAGGCTGATGATGATGTGCGTTGACCAACTTCAGATTTTGTTAATACCTGTAATGCATTCTCCACAAGTCTAGGATCATTTTGATACCAAAATCATTAATTTATTACATTCCTTTCCAGAGTTATGATAAATTTCAGATTGCTTTTCTGGAATGCCTTGAATTGGAAATTCAAAGTTATGTGCTCTTGAGAGTTAAAGGGGCATTTGACAATATCTTCATATTTTTATCTTGGGTTTATCCACTGATTACACTCAAAATGTGATGAAATTCAAAAATCTATGAAGAAAAAAAAGCACAAACATGACAACCCCCCCTGGAAAATGAAGAAAATCCACATTTTGGTAAAAGCACACTGGGGATGAGGCTACTTGACATTTTCACGTCGTAGTCGCTTTAACACTTTTAAATACCTAAACGATCATTTTTAAAAGCATACATCTTTTAATGGTCAAGGATTACAACAGATGGTGCAGAATTCAGCACCCTTGTAATTAATTGGTGTCGACTCCGATAAATAGAAAAATGAAAGAAAAGTTGTAATTCTCGGGAAAGGAATTGGAGATGCAAGTCAAATTTGGCATATATTCATTTCACATGATATAAACACATTAAATCAAAATAACATGTTGTTATAATTCAAAATGATTAAATTATGCCGACATCCACCTCATTTGACTGTGTCGAGTCACAAATGATTGACAAAATTATGCAGAAATCACTTTTGGCCTTTAATTTCAAAACAAGCAGTGTACAAAATCCCATTTATCATAAATGCTCCCTTAAGTAATGCATCTCAAGAGCATGTAGCCTCACCCCATGATTGTACATAGCAGACTTGAGTTATAGCATGTCCCTGCAAATTGTTTTTCAATTCATATGGTAATTATTTTCAAACAAATGTTCAATGAATACAAAAACAAACTTACCATGATTTCGAACAAGTTACAGGAAGTATCTGCAACAAGAAAATAGAAAATAAATATCACTGTGGATTCTGGGGTGATGAGAACCTCAGTTGGCTAGGACCAGATGTTGAGGAAGCATCGTGTACTAGAGCCATACGAAACACCCAGAAACCCCGAATGTCCCCGGACCGACCTGGACCAAAACCCAAGTCGGGTAAGGATTTTTAGTCAAATTTACAGTCCTGTCCGGGTCGGGGCAAACATTTTCGGGGCAGTCCATGGGCGGGTTGAATTTGCATTCGGGTAAATTTTGATTTTTAAACAAAATTAGTCCAAACTCAATATAACCACCCCAAAACTAAATAAAAACCATCAGCATTTCACAATGGATGTATTCCGTTGAAATTGTTGTAATTTATTTTTTTGTTGAATATGCTTATTTCAGAATAAAAACTGCCTATTACAGAATGTAAATTGTGATTTTACGCATAATTTTCAAAATAGACATACGTTTACGGGCCGTGACAAAAATCAGGGGTGTGATTGAGGGTTGGAAAAAAATCCAGGAAGATCCAAATATAGAGCGAAGCGAGCATCCTCACCGCCGGGGTCCAGGAAAGGGGTAACCCCACCCCTTTTATGGATTTTACTAGACATTTGGAGAGGCTTTAAACACTTTTAAGAGAAAGAAATTAAAAAATCAACACCAACAAAATCCACAAAAACAAAAATCAAATTTCAAAATCCAGAAAACCAGAGAAATCACACCCCTGCAAAAATGCCCGGTCCAGTCCGGTCTGGTCCAAGAAAAAAACTTTCTGGGTAGGGTGAAAAATTACGGGTCGGGGCTGATGAAACTGGGGTAGTGCCGGGTCGGGGTAGAAGAAAGTCTTGCCCCGCAGGGCACTAATGTGTACATTGTGTAAACTAAAGTTTACAGGTAAAATGGGAACTTTAGGCCAACTTTACTCAGCTCACCAGTTCATCAGGACCATGATGACTCGTCAAAGGACCACTAAGTAATATATTTGTATTTAATGTTTTGCTTAGCAACAGTAAAGTTGGTCAAAAGTCTCCATTTGACATGCAAACTTCAGTTTACACAATGTACACGTGAGGATGCTTCCTGGTCATCTGACCCAAGCCAACTGAGGACCTGATTAAAATTGCCCATAAGTCACCACTTGATATGCAAAACAGTATGATTTGCCAATCATGGCCTATATAATAATAACTCTACTGGGGAACCTAGCAAAGTTGGTTGGCCAAGTCCCCATTTGACCTGCAAACTTTAGTACACAATTAACACATGTTGATGCTTCCTCATCATCTGGTCCTAGCAAACTGAGGACCTCATCACAGTTGGCTAGTAAGGCCCAAGTTGATATGCAAAACATTATACCAGGGCTTTTCAACAACCGCGGGCTGCAATCGTGTGAACCAGGTTCAAGGGGAAATATCTTTGTGCAACTTATTTTCAAGCCAAATGTATTTTTTGCCATTTTCTGTCATAAAAAGGGGGCATGCATACGAGTAGTATTGCAAATACCAAAAATACATGGATGTCGATTTAATGAACATGAAATTTGCATATTATTGATTGATAGCTTTAAAACTATTTTGTCATGAAGGTCTCGCGGGCTGCACAAAATGGTCCCGAGGGCCGCAGGTTGAAAAGCCCTGCATTATACATAGCGGTCCTTTGACGAGTCATCATGCCCTGATCAACTGATGAGCCAAGTAAAGTTGGCCAAAAGTCCCCATTTGACCTACAAACTTCAGTTTACACAATTTACACGTGAGGATGCTTCCTGGTCATCTGACCCAAGCCAACTGTGGACCTGATTATAATTGCCCATAAGTCAATAATTGATATGCAAAACATTACACATTGGCCTATCATGGCATATAAGTTTACCTGGAAACAGAGCAAACATTGGCCTAAAGTATTTGACTTGCAAACTTTAGTTTACACAATTTACACATATGAACGTGTTCTTATCATCTGGTCCTAGCAAACTGAGGACCTGATCACAGTTGGCTCCTAAGTCCCAAGTTGATATGCAAAACATTACCGGTATACATAGCGGTGATCAACTGGTAAGCCTAATAAAGTTAGCCTAAAGTCTCCATTTGACTATAAACGTTACACAATGTTCACATAAGGAAGCTTCCTAGTCATCTGACTGCCAGTGCATTGATGCTCAAGGTAGGATCTAGAAACACACCTTAAGGATCCCTAATACTGTGAAATAGGTGGCACTTTTGACACTTTAAATTTAAATTTAAATATAATATTTGGAAAACAGAAAATCTGTTTAATTCTCATTTAACAACAAATCATAATGGTGTGATTTTCTACAGGACCTGGAATTAGCCCCACTCAAAAAAGCAACTCAAAGATAGCTGACAAGACACTCACTATTGCATGATTACTTTCTATTCTGATACATGATCAATAAAGCTGCACTTGGGAAGTTGGGTCTCTTTGCACTCATTTCAGATAATGTCCTTCAAGATCAGCTCTGAAGGTCAGGGAAAGTTCATTCCTTATGACCTGATATTAGCCACACTCAAAAGGCAACTGAAATTTTAAGATAGAAGATGACAACAAGATACTTAATACTATCACATAATTACATGTATATGCTTATGATTAATTGACTAATTAGTAAATTTTACCATGGGCTTTAATTGGCAGATTTTCTTTTCTAATCAATACACACATCCACTGCCACGTGTAAGGAATTCTGTGCAAAAGTAACCATAGCTGATGGAGCCACCTTAAAATGTAATAAACACATATTTTCATTCCACTGCCTATGTTTAGCCCCACTCAAAATACAAAGCAACTCAAATTCAAAGATCGAAGATGACAACAAGACACTCACTATTTTATGATTACTTTCTATTCTGATACATGATCTATAAAGTTGCGCTTGGTCTCTAGCTTGCCACAATCTTCGCACTCATTTCTAATATGCCCCTTCAAGATCAGCTCTGAAGGTCAGGGAAAGTTCATTCCGCATGACCTGATAGTAGCCACACTCAAAAGGCAACTGAAATTTTAAGATAAAAGATGACAACAAGATACTTAATATCACATAATTATATTCTATCTATTACTTGTATGTGATCAATAAAGCATTTGTAAGCGTCTCACTCCAGTTTTCGCACTTATTTAATTGCAATTTCAAAATCAGCTTTGATGCATTTGTAGGAACGTCAAAACATATATATGCAGCTTAAAAATTAGTTTTAAAAAAATGGAGTATGGTACACATACTTTTTCAGTGATTTGATAAAACCTAATGATTATTTGACAAATAAGTAAATATTATCATGAGCTTTAATTGGCAGATTTTCTTTTCTTATCAATACACACATCCACTGCCACGTGTAAGGAATTCTGTGCAAAAGTAACCATAGCTGATGGAGCCACCTTAAAATGTAATAAACACATATTTTCATTCCACTGCCTATGTTTAGCCCTACTCAAAATACAAAGCAACTCAAATTCAAAGATCGAAGATGACAACAAGACACTCACTATTTTATGATTACTTTCTATTCTGATACATGATCTATAAAGTTGCGCTTGGTCTCTAGCTTGCCACAATCTTCGCACTCATTTCTAATATGCCCCTTCAAGATCAGCTCTGAAGGTCAGGGAAAGTTCATTCCGCATGACCTGATAGTAGCCACACTCAAAAGGCAACTGAAATTTTAAGATAGAAGATGACAACAAGATACTTAATATCACATAATTATATTCTATCTATTACTTGTATGTGATCAATAAAGCATTTGTAAGCGTCTCACTCCAGTTTTCGCACTTATTTAATTGCAATTTCAAAATCAGCTTTGATGCATTTGTAGGAACGTCAAAACATATATATGCAGCTTAAAAATTAGTTTTAAAAAAATGGAGTATGGTACACATACTTTTTCAGTGATTTGATAAAACCTAATGATTATTTGACAAATTAGTAAATATTATCATGAGCTTTAATTGGCAGATTTTCTTTTCTTATCAACACACATGCACTGCCACGTGTTAGGAATTCGGTGCAAAAGTAACCATAGCTGATGGAGCCACCTTAAAATGTAATAAACACATATTTTCATTCCACTGCCTATGTTTAGCCCCACTCAAAATACAAAGCAACTCAAATTCAAAGATCGAAGATGACAACAAGACACTCACTATTTTATGATTACTTTCTATTCTGATACATGATCTATAAAGTTGCGCTTGGTCTCTAGCTTGCCACAATCTTCGCACTCATTTCTAATATGCCCCTTCAAGATCAGCTCTGAAGGTCAGGGAAAGTTCATTCCGCATGACCTGATAGTAGCCGCACTCAAAAGGCAACTGAAATTTTAAGATAAAAGATGACAACAAGATACTTAATATCACATAATTATATTCTATCTATTACTTGTATGTGATCAATAAAGCATTTGTAAGCGTCTCACTCCAGTTTTCGCACTTATTTAATTGCAATTTCAAAATCAGCTTTGATGCATTTGTAGGAACGTCAAAACATATATATGCAGCTTAAAAATTAGTTTTAAAAAAATGGAGTATGGTACACATACTTTTTCAGTGATTTGATAAAACCTAATGATTATTTGACAAATAAGTAAATATTATCATGAGCTTTAATTGGCAGATTTTCTTTTCTTATCAATACACACATCCACTGCCACGTGTTAGGAATTCTGTGCAAAAGTAACCATAGCTTATGGAGCTGCCTTAAAATGAAATAAACACATATTTTCATTCCACTGCCTATGTTTAGCCCCACTCAAAATACAAAGCAACTCAAATTCAAAGATCGAAGATGACAACAAGACACTCACTATTTTATGATTACTTTCTATTCTGATACATGATCTATAAAGTTGCGCTTGGTCTCTAGCTTGCCACAATCTTCGCACTCATTTCTAATATGCCCCTTCAAGATCAGCTCTGAAGGTCAGGGAAAGTTCATTCCGCATGACCTGATAGTAGCCACACTCAAAAGGCAACTGAAATTTTAAGATAGAAGATGACAACAAGATACTAGAACACATAATTATGTTCTATCTACATGTATTACACATGATCACTAAAGCATTTGTAAGCGTCTCTCCTCAGTCTTCGCACTCATTTAGTTGCAATTTCAAGATCGGCTTAAAAGCAGCCTCAGATACATTTGTAGGAACGTCAAAACATGCAGCTTATAAATATTAATATAAATTATACTTTTTCATTGACTTGATAAAACCTGATAATATTACTAATTAGTATTACCATGGGGCTTTAATTGGCAGATTTTCTTCTTTGCCACTTGTAAGGATATATTATGTGCAACTAACCATAGCTTATGGAGCTGCCTTAAAATGAAATAAACACATATTTTCATTCCACTGCCTATGTTTAGCCCCACTCAAAATACAAAGCAACTCAAATTCAACGATCGAAGATGACAACAAGACACTCACTATTTTATGATTACTTTCTATTCTGATACATGATCTATAAAGTTGCGCTTGGTCTCTAGCTTGCCACAATCTTCGCACTCATTTCTAATATACCCCTTCAAGATCAGCTCTGAAGGTCAGAGAAAGTTCATTCCGCATGACCTGATAGTAGCCACACTCAAAAGGCAACTGAAATTTTAAGATAGAAGATGACAACAAGATACTAGCTATGTTCTATCTACATGTATTACACATGATTACTAAAGCATTTGTAAGCGTCTCTCCTCAGTCTTCGCACTCATTTAGTTGCAATTTCAAGATCGGCTTAAAAGCAGCCTCAGATACATTTGTAGGAACGTCAAAACATGCAGCTTAAATATTAATAGAAATTATACTTGTTCATTGACTTGATAAAACCTGATAATATTACTAATTAGTATTACCATGGGGCTTTAATTGGCAGATTTTCTTCTTTGCCACTTGTAAGGATATATGTGCAACTAACCATAGCTTATGGAGCTGCCTTAAAATGAAATAAACACATATTTTCATTCCACTGCCTATGTTTAGCCCCACTCAAAACACAAAGCAACTCAAATTCGCTGGCTTTGGGGATTTTCACCAAACTCTTTTATGAAATGTGCACAAGATCATGTGACCTCAAACACTCTGTCTGTCGCGGTGGAGAAAGAAAAAGTTCAACATTTTGAATTTTCTCGCTTTCCGCGGCGTCTGTGTCGCTGGCATTTTTTTCTGAGACGCTGAAGTCACCAAAGCCTTCGTGAAAGCCTCAGCGGCGTCTCCCACTGGCGTAAAAAACGCCTGAGTATAATCCTGGCTTAACAAAGCTCAGTGTACTTCAGTATCTTGCCAGTCTTATCACATTTTAGATACCACTAGTGAAGACCAGGAAATGTTTGTACCGCATGATATTATCCCCACTCAAAAAGTAGAAAAAATGTGGAAGATGACAACAAGATATTAATAAATGATCACTTATTTGTTAAGTGTCATATTCCTCAGTCTTCGTGCTAATACAGTATGGATGATCAGCTGACAGGCGACACATTTTTAAGCAATATTTATAGCATTTGAGAATTTGTCCACTAATGTGAATGGTCAGTAAATTCCAAAATACACACCTTAAATTATTGTTGTTCATCTTTTCATATCGACTCCCATCTGATTAAGCATCTGACCTCTTTTTCCATATTCTATCACGTTTAATCTTCTCTTGACAAGAGTCAATTGTTTATACAGCAATCTGTGTTCATTCCACTTTGTCATCAAAATGTCATTTGATACTTTTTTAGGGATTTCACCTCGCAAAATTGCAGCTGTTGTTGAAGAGGCTTTACTGGTGCAAATTGATTTTGCAGTATTCACACAAATCTGTCCACGAGTTGATGGAAGTGATGCTGATGTCCATGTAGGAAATAGAGACGACGATGATGATGAGAGGGTATGGCTGTGACTGTTAGAATGGCTGTTATCTTCAGTAACAATATGGCTTCTTGTTGCCGGGCTATCAACTTGAATGTGACTTGTGTGATTATCTTCCTGAGCTAATTTCACTTCTCTGATTTTTACCTTTCTTCTCTTTAGGTATGCTCTTCTGTTCTCTTTGCTGTGCCTACCCATTAGGCCTATTTACCATTCAGTATCCTATAAACATGCTCAGGGGTGTACCAGGCCTGTCCGCTCTAAGGGGCAAATTTCCCGATCTCTGGCAAACTTTCCCAGTCAGGGGGGGGGGGGGGGGGTCAAAAGGCTAATTATTCCCTGTCAGAGTGCTATCAAATCCTGAAATAGACAAGATATAATAAATTGTTGAAAATTTAGTGAGCATTTGGTAACACAGGGGAAATCGAACAGTGATTTTTTTTACAGGCCTTCATTTCTAAAAAAATCAGGAGCTCTGTTGATCTCTCTCCTTAGTTTACTAAGGTGCTGAACAAGGAGCTCTATCTTTGCACATCTGTATTTCAAGTAGTACTAAAGAGCTCAGTATGTAAATCGAGGTCCTGAAATGTTGTTAAGGAGAGCTAGAGCTCTGGTGCTCAAAATATTGAGATCCTCAAATGTGAAGGTCAGGGTAAACCATTTTAAACCAACAACAAGTTCTATTCTGAATTTGAACTTGGCAAATTTTTCCAAAAAAAATTTGAAGGTGAAATTAAAAATGTCATGGCCGAGGAAAAATAAAGGGTGCTACTGAAGGGTTCACACAACAATTATGCTCTCCATAGACGTGTTACCTATTAAACGTGTTATAAGGGGTTGACATTTCTGACTGAGCATAAGTCAAGTTACATTTACATGTACCTCTCGTGTTGAGAACTGAATTTGACATTCTTAAATGATCGAGAGACATTTTTACACAATATATCTGAATACGACATGACATTTGCACTGTCCAGGCCGACGCTTACCCGTGCCCGGGAGCTAGCGCTAGCATGGTATCGTGGGTAAAAATGTTTCCAGCTCAATCACTGTCAACTCACCACTCAGAAACTGGGACCAAATGTCCGGATTTCTGTTTGGACTCGGAGGTCAAGTCATCTTTGGTTTTAAAAACAGCATTGTTTACAATTATTATTATTGAATCAGCGCCTTCAACTGGAACTCAAGGTAAAATAAGTTGAGTTTTCGGTATACTTCTAGTCTTCTACCATAGTATGGTGGTAATTTTTTTTTTTAAATAATTTTTATTATAAAAGAAAACACGGCGTCCGACTATTTGACTGTAAGCCTGGAAGTGTACTCGAGTACCTCATTACACGGTTATTCACAGCCTTACAGTACACGCGAGGTTTCTTTAGATTGGTGCCGCCTCTGTGCAACGAGCTGCTTGCGGCGAGTTCACAGGGCGCACCATCTGGAAAAACCGAGCGTACACTGCATTTACATTACGCACAACAGGGTCAAGTGCGTTATTTGTTTTATAAAATACTGACACATGAAAATCAAAACAAACAAAAGTTTAGAGTCTACGAGAGTTATATCTAGAGTATATTATGTTCATGTTGGTTCTAGAAAATGGAAAGATAAGACCCTGCGGCCTTGCAGGCTTACCAAAAAGTCCACGGGATTCCACTTGCCTTGAGTAAAAATAAAATCCATACATCAGACAGCTGAAATTCATGGCTTCATTATAGAATCCATAAGTCAAAACAGCTAGGCCTAACTCCAAGGCAAAAGTTAACAAAAAATTGTTTTCTAATAATACTCCGCTCCCCGCTTTAGATCTATATCTAGCTAGATACGCGTACGCTGCGCTAGATATCGATTTCTTAGCGTGCAATATGACTTTTATATAATTGCTAGGGTCTAATTATTAAGTTGGATTAAGCCTCACACTTTGAGTTTGATTTAGCACAGAATATCACGGACCTCCTCGATCGCTGCGATAATTTAATAGCGCCGCCAAGCAGTATATTCTACTAGAATCTAGGTCTAGGCCTACGCCTTTTTTTTCAACGAGGACGTCCGCATTTGGGAGGTGCATTCCACGGTTTGAAGGTGTGTAGATCTAGTTCTAGATCTAGACTAGATCTAGAATCTATATCTAATGAACGTCCACGTTTGCCTGTAAACACAAACGCTGATTATATTTATTACCTACATCTAGATCTAGATCATAGATGTCTAGACTCTACTATCTCTAGACTAGTTCTAGATCTAGTCTAAACTCTAGAGCTAGGGAGTAGATCTAGAGTCTAGGCCCTTTTTGGAAGTTAAATTAAACTTGTTTCGGAATTAGCCTAGATCTAGACCTAGATTTAGATCTAGCTCCGTTGAAAGTTAGGCCTACTGATCGTCATGACCATCATGCTACACCATAATTAAAGAACTCACCCTAGAACAAGTTGTAACCCCGTTGTCCAGTAATGTCTACTGCACTACATAAAAACCCGTTTTCCATCACAACCATGTGCAAAAGAATGTAACTCTCATGATCAAAAACAAACAACCACAACAGATCTTCCAATTCCATGCAACAGTATACAATACGGGAGCTGTCGCATACATTTAGGATGAAAAGAGCCTCTTCAATTCCGGAAAAAATGAATACTCCATGCAAATGGGACGTCATTTTCTTTGTCCATACTCATGATCTAGATCTAGTCATGCATAGGCCTAATCGGTCCTGGTCTAAAATGCATGGATGCTACGTAGGAGTACCACGTTGCCGTTGGGCCGTTATAGAGGTCTATAGACTAGTCTAATTATTTGTTTTTAGTAAATAAGCCTATGGCCTGCCGTCAACCCTGGGTTGTGATCTCGTCCAAGTTAATGTAATTAAAACAAGTACATGCATAAAATACTTACTCACCTCTCTCTGTTGTTGTCAGTTGTTCAGTGCAGCTAGCTTTTCCAATCGTGATCTGCATGTATGCGCGTGGACGTGGCCACGTCCACGCGCATACTGCACGGCCACTGTACTAGCTACCGAAATTGCCGCGAAAAACCTGGGGCGCGCGAAAGATGCCCGACCGCGGACTGGCCTCGAAGAACCACTAGAGGGCTTTAGGGTCTCCTCTATCGTGTCAGGCGGTGAAATATGACACACGGCAGATCCTTTACACACTTTATGTATGATTTAGCACAGGATACCGCGGACTTCCTTGGATCGATGCGATAATTTAATTCGGACACACCAAACACTATCTAATCCCTTTGCTTCAGTTTTTTTTCACCGAGGACGTCCGCATTTGGCGAGTGTCCACGGTTTGAAGGTGTGTATTATAATGAACGTCCACATTTGCCTGGAAACACAAACGCACACATGCACATACACACACAGTCATTTTTCAAAAGTTAAAGGCCACCTAGAATTGTGATGATAATTCTGTCACTGAGCTTGCATAATATTATCTCATTTAACAGTTACATACTAGGTATTTTACAGTGGTGCTATGATTCCACTTGACTATTTTTGGGGGGCAAAGGCAGGTGTTTTATGACTTAGGAACATGATTTTAAAAAATGTCCAGGTTCAAAGGGCCCTCAAAGTGACCTTCCATCAAGAGGGCCACACTGATAATTTAAATATCAAAACAGCAAGGTAGGGCATAGCAAGACTGATGTGCACAATTCCATTACAAAATTTGAAAAAGAAATATGTGGTTGTTTATGTGGGGACGAATCCTTCTCAAACTCTCATTGAGATATCAATGGAGCTCTGACATAATTTAAGCACCATCTTTTGCTGTTTGTTTGAGCACATAATAATAAGTTATTTAATCATTAGTTTAAGTTCAGATTTTCTTCACGTTAATGCCCTTGTTGTGGGTGGTCTAATATATATATATATATATATATATATATATATAATGTAATAAAAACTAAATGATAAGTTGGAAACTAATTTTGAAATAAATCTTTCATCCACACATGAATATATTCTTGGAGGTCATCAAGCCATGAAAGTTAATTACAATGATGAGAAATTCAAAAAATTACTTACAGACATTCTGAGAGCAATCATAACCCACTTGCAAATTTGTACATACACAAGCGTATGTTGACACTGCAGATCCTGGTCTGTTGTAGCATGTCTCACCATTGGAACACTGGTTCGGCGAACAAAATTCTGCAGAAACGGGCAAGATTGAACAAAAAAAGTGATTCAGCAGGAGAGTTTTGTTTTAATTTACGTGGAGAACAGGGCACAGGGAAGTGGGAAACCAGATACAGAATTCTCAATCTAAAGGGGTACAGCAGGCGCAGCAAAAGTTGGGGGGGGGGGGAGATTGTCACATTTTTCAGAATCCTACTTCTGTATCACTCTTAGACTGACAAACAGAAATTAGATTCACACTGATTGTCACACTTTTCTAAAGCATAATTACATCTCTAAAATAAATATCTGACAAAGCAAGAAATTGTTCTTAGATTATGTAGGGGGGGGGGGTGGGTGGTGGAGGGGAAGGGGTAGTGGTGGAGGTGAAGGGGTAGTGGTGGAGGAGGAAGGAAGTTAGCATTAAGATGTGTACTATTCACAGCTGATGTAGTTTGGTCAGGGAACACACACCCGCTGGATAGGACATGTATCATAACACAATGAAGAGCACACAGAAGCACAGGGTAGTACATGGAAGAGCACCGAATCTACCAGATCATTTTTGCAATCCTTTCACAACAATAAACATCTTTTCATTGGAGAAAAGATGACCCAATTAATCTGGGCATTTACTAAGGCAACATCCCTATAAATTAAAGCCAACTTGAAATGAAAACTGAAAAATGGAAACTAAATTCATTTTCAATATTTCTGCTATTAAGCCAAGAGCATTCGTTTTAACATGGACATTGCTCATAACAAGCTGATTTTTTCAGGGTAGGTCCAGGAATATTTCTAGAATAACATACTAAAAGTCCTTATAAATCCTTCTCGAGCGTTTTCTGCAATGCAAGATGGCGTCCAAAATGGCTGGCGTCCAAAATGGCTGCCATTTCCTGAATTTTGTATAACTTTGCAACTAGATAACCCAAATACAAAATTTAAATGTCTAAATATATGTTTTTAAGCATAAGAAACTCAATAAAATACATGTTGATAAATTTTGAAACACACAAGTATATTGCTATAAATCAATGTAGCCCTTCCAGAAATCCAAAATGCCACCCAAAATTGCCATTTCCAATTTTATTTCATTGTATTAAAGTAGATACGTTATGAATGTAATCAAATGTCTGGAATAGAATAGCACCATTGAAATACATATCAGTACAAACAATTTTCCATTGAATAAATAATTCTTATGAATAAAGTATATGCACACCCACCCACACATACGTGCATACATATGGCTGCTTCCATCATCCTCAATGGTATCAGACTGACAGTGTACAACCGTGAAGAGTACTCAACATTAGGCCTAAAATAAAAACTTGGTGTATTGCCCTTTGGGTGCCAAAACATGGGTTGGTCGGTTGGTCGGAACATTTTTTTTTTTTAAACCTTTTTTTTTGTCGCCCTCTTTGGGCCGATATTTTTCAGTTTTGAATGTTTGTTGTTTTTTTTCTTCTTTTTTGTCCCGCCCTCTTTTGGCTGATATTTCTCAGTTTTTAATGCTTTAATACATGTGTTTCAGTGTCATCATTCCATTCATATCTTTTTTACCGCATAATAATCCATGGTTTGCAATGTTGGGAATGATTTGATTTTATTCATTTAATATCCCATTTATCCCAACAAACAAAATACATATTTTTTTCTTCATTAACAATAGAAAAAATCTAAAAAACGGTTTTAAATTTTTTTTTAAAAATTAAATGCTGACCGTAGATTTTCAGATTTTTGGGTCGGTCACAAAGGGCAATACAACAAGTTTTTATTTTAGGCCTTGGATGGAACTGAAAATGGAGACACATTAGTGCCAAGGTCGCTAAAGCGTTATATACATAATGAAGTGGACAGCAAAGGCAAAATTCACACAGTATCAAACAGGAAATGCACTTCAATAGCACATGCCATCATCTCTGCTAGTAGACCCAGGTCATTTATGTTGCAATATTGTTGGGAATAGCTGTGTATATACACCGAAAGTATGGCTCACGTGAACAGATAGACATCTTGAGCAGCATGAGCTTTGTCCTTCATGGAGTGGTTTCATGAAAGTGGTCATGCAGAGTGACCAGTACGAGAGGACGAGAATTGAAACTCTGCCCTTCATCAATTTGGACCCCTCCAATCTGAATACCATCTACACGGCACTATGCTTTGCACAGTTACAATGTGAAAAGCATATGTGCAGTAACATTTGACCAGCCCTTGTACATCAAGGCAGCAGAGATTGTAGCTTCTTCTCAAGACTTAGAAAAAGTAATCGTTCGTCTTAGTGGGTTTTACCTCCTCATGTCATATCTCGACAGCATAGGCCACATCATGGGTGGAAGTGGGCTTGCAGAGCTTTGGGAGACAGTGTACGCCAAAGGGTCTGTTATACATATGCAATCTGGTCATGCATTTTCCAGTTCTCTTCATGCTCAAATTCTTACTGCAGCTGCCCTCATTGGTGTGTTGATGGGTAAACCTAGGACCACTTAGCAAATCTGTATGGTGCACTTCTCAGCCAGGACAAGAAGGCGACTGATGTAGCTGAGGTGAGGAGAAGTGTGTCAAACAGTTATTAAAGTCAGATCATTTCACAACTCCTTGACCAGGCAGCAGGACAAAGTAGGCCAGGGAAACTTTGGGTGCAGTACATCCGACAATTAAAGGGAACCAAAACCTTCATACTAAGTTACTTTTATTGTAAAGTTTAAGATACAGTATTTGAAAATTATCAGTGAAAATTTGAACAAAATCGGGCAAGGAATAAGGAAGTTAGAGCTTTTTGAAATGACTAGTCACTAAAGGGTGATATTCAATTTGATGACACATATGTGGACAACTCTCCATGCCTTTTGTACATCAAATTTCATGTTTTTCCTTCTTTCTTGTGATTGAGATAATCTACTTCCCTGAAAGCAAGATATAGAATGCAAAATGATAATTCTACTTGTTATGAAGTCGGATCAAGAACACAAATAAATACGAAGAAAACAAAAAAATTGTGAAATTTTATGTACAAAAGGCATAGAGAGTTGTACACAGATGATGTCATCAAATTGAATACCGCCCTCTAGTGACTAGTCATTTCAAAAAGCTCTAACTTCCTTATTCCTTGCCCAATTTTGTTCAAATTTTCACTGATTTTATTCAAATTTTTTAAACTTTACAATAAAAGTAACTTAATATGAAGGTTTTGGTTCCCTGTAAGTGTCTCTTCTGCAATGTTTAAATCAAACTGAAAGAACAGGGGACTAGAAGCTCCATCTCAGCTGTGTGAGGGAAATGATACCACATTTCCATGCTGCAGGACATCTTCCCTATGCCGAATCTGCCAGGTTGTATTTACAACAGATGGAAGCCGTAGAGCAAACCATGCCAGGAAATGAATATACCGTACACACTTCGCAGAAAGGGATACTTCTGACCATCCGCCGTGTGGATACATTCTGGGATGGAAACTTCTCTGATCAGACCATTGAACAGTTCCTGACGTGGCATCTGAAAACATCTGGAGAAATGACTCATGGACGTGGAATCATTGACAGTACATTGGCAAATAAGTTGAATTGAGTTCCTTATGCTGAAAACAGAAATTTAAATTTTGTATTTGGGTTATCTAGTTGCAAATTTATAAGAAATTCAGGAAATGGCGGCCATTTTGGACGACATCTTGGATTGTGGAAAAAGCTCAAGGAGAATTTATGAAGACTTTTGGTATGTTATTCTAGACATATTCCTGGACTTATCCTGCAAAAAAACCAGCTTGTTTTGAGAAATGTCTAGGTTTAAGCCTATTTTGACCTAATGCTCTTGGCCTACCGTACATGCTTTTCTTCCAAACTGATGAAAATGAAAGAGAAAACTTTACCTTTACCAAAAGTATAATGAGGACAAGACCTGTAAAATCAGAACTTTGACCTCTATGACCTATGACCTACGTACCCCCAAGTTTGAGCCTCATATCTCTAGTGGTTCTAGTGATTTTGCATTAACGAGGCTAATAGCTAGAATTTCAGAAGTTGACCAATGTGACCTTAGACCTACAAACCCAAAATCTAATCTGATTGTCTTCCTATGGTGAATCATACGCTACTACCATTAATTGTAAAGTTCGTATCTCAAGTGATTCTTGAGATATGGCGCTAACAAGAAAGGGGAAAGACGGACAACCCGAAAAACATAATACCTCCGGCACCACCTTTGGTGGGCGGGGGCATAAATAAATTTCTTATAAATGTTATTACCTTGAGCTGTAACAAGGTGAAAAGTTGACAAAGCTATGAAGGCTACCAGCAGTCCCCGAAAATGGGGCATTGCCATATTTGGTGGAGCCAGAGCGGTTCAGTTGTTATCCAAAGCAAAAATGGTCAAGGAAATTAAATCTCTAAATGAAGAAGAAGACAGAAGAATGGATGAGGAAGACAAGGTCTGTATAAACCGAGATTCAAAGATGTGAGAGGTAGAGGCACAAACTTCCTGATAGGCCAACCTGTCTGCTGTGAAAACTTCTGCTAATAACTGATTGATGTTATATGCTTCTCTCTAAGACTCTCTCTCTCTCTTATTTCCCCTCTCTCTCTCTCTCCAAACTGTGATAGAAGTGGTGGTTTGTCACAATAAAGAAATGTGTGGGTGAGTGTGTGAGTGTGTGTCAAGTAGCTTTTTTTTCTCAGGGGAACCCCAAGCCAAAACCCAGTTCTCCACTCTTTCAATTTCTCTCTCTCTCTCTCTCTCTCTTAACTGAGATAAAGGTATTGGTGCATCACAATAAAGAAATGCGTGGGTGAGTGTGTGTGTGTGTGTGCGTCCTGTAGCTCTTTTTCTCAGGGGAACCTCGAGCCAACACCAAGTTCTCCACTCTTTCAATTTCTCTCTCTCTCTCTCTTCATTCTTCATATTTCCTCTGGAGGCATGCCTAACAATAGGGAGGAGCGCCGATTGTTTAATATTAACAAACCCTAAAAAATTGTATACCTCTGGTTAAAGGTCAATGAACAATATGTTGGAACCTGCACAACCTGACACTGTCTATATGTCCCATCAAAATGTGTTGAATATTGACAAAACTATGATAAATTAGTCTTGTTTCATATTATTCATATATTGAGTCCTTCATGACTGATAACTTTTCTAATATGATACATCATATAGTGCTATGAATGATTAATTATAGAAATTTAGTTATCGACAGGTTGCAGATCAACTAAAACTTCCCAGAACAAAACAAAGTTTTGATTTTGATTCAGATAGATGAAAAAAGTCAAGATCATTCAAGGAATACAGTAACATCAATATTTGTAGATTGAAATACATCAGTGCACACTAGTCATTTCCAAAGAATGGAGGGACTTGAGTTCTCTGCCTATTTTGGATGAGATATTACATCCAGCCCATTTTTGAAACTACATACAGTTTAGGCAATCAAAAGGCACACAAATTTATGTCTGAATTCTCGCTACCCCAAATAGCGATTCTGCCGAGATCCGGGGAAAATCCTGAAAACGCGCATTGCATTATGGGATAGCTTTTCGACATTACAGCTTCCTGTGCAGGCGTTCGTGATCACAACCCTCTCTTTCACGGTAGAGTTTAACGGCCTTTTGTGCTAAAGTCACTAATTCTGCCCGAAGCTTTCCATTGCATATTATAATCTGTACAAATTACACTGATTGGCATCGATTTTAGCGTGCGTGAAAACTCTGCACAGCGAACACAGGCGCTAGCGCCAGCGGGATGGGACTCTATACCGGAAGTTGTAGTGACGACCCGAGAGAGTGAAAATTACCTCGTCTCGCGAATTTCGAGATTTTCGTACCTATTTAGGGTAGTGAGAATTCAAAACCACTTAGTGGTGTGTTAATTCGTACAGAGGTACATGTAGATTGTTATGTTAAGAAAACAAAATGATAATAGGCAATTTCGTGACAAATTATTCCATTCACCTGTTACAAATAAATGTATTTCAATATTCAGAATGTGAATTGCTTATATCATTTTATTCAAACTCCTTAAACTCATTTACTATTTAAATTTCCCTCAATTAACCTAAAATGACAAACAAGGTCACTGAAAATACATTCTCTATCTATTTTCCATTAAGTAACTGCCAAAGCAAAACAACTGGTATAAACAACAAACCAACATCCAAGTCTTTATGAGTCTTTGGTTTCAGGCCACCTGATGCTCTTTTATTTGAAGTTGTATTCATTTTTTATCAAAGCTTGCAAAGTACAACTGTTGTTTACATCATGTTACTGAAGTGTTGAAGTAGGAAAGGTGTTTACAGTCCCGTGTGTACCATGTTATGCAAATGACTCAAACCAAAATTATGCGCCATAAAATGTGCATTGATTTAATTGTGCGCAGAATCTAGCCATCTGTGCGTCTGTGAGCGTGCAAAATTTTAAAATGCTCCAAATCATCTCAAATTAATTTTGCATACGTTTTAGGCCATTTTGAGCATTTCATAGAATGCGCGCGCATTTTCGCGCGTAAAACAATTACACAACTTAGAATCGCCATTTTTTTTTTCTTTCATGACATTACTAATTTTTTTCAAAACAACTTGATACCATGTTTATCCCTTTATGATAATTGAGAACGGAATGAGCGTCCGTTCAAGATAAATGTCCGTGCGTGCGAGCTCTTGTAATGCATAGCATATATGGGCAAAAACATGACTATACAAATTTCATTACAGCTTTTTGGGATGCACCTGGACCAGGGGCGTAAATCCCGGGGGGGATGGGGGGGCTGCATCCCCCCTGGCTCGAAGTAGGGGGGTATGGCCTGTACAATCATCCCCCCCCTGATATTACAAAAAAAAGAGAGAAAAAAAAGGAAGAAGAAGAAGAAGAAGAAGAAAAAGAAGAAGAAGAAAAACAAAATGTGATTGTTTCAATTTTAGCATAATACATGAGAAATGAGTTATTTTTTTAATGTAAGTATAACTGTATAGCCTACATGGATATAGTATGTCACGATCATTAAGAGTAGTTGCGCGACGTGCGCGAACAAGCACTTCATAAACTTTAGAATAATTTTTCGTTATTTTGCAAGGTATTATTATAGCCCAGACGTAAAGTGCGCTAGCGCGCGAGCGCTTAAAAAGTGCAATCATGTACAGTAGATGCTCGGCTCCCCCCACTTAGTATTATTTAGGGTACGCGTACGCTCGTTCCCGCCCTTTGAAAGCACCCCCCCTCACCCTATCTCAGGACTGCCAACATTTCTGAATCCCCCTTTCGCCGGCTTTTCGCTGGCTTTTCCTATCTTGGAGACCCCCCCCCCCCAAATCCGGAACACTGCTAAATAAACAACCCCCCCCCCCCAATTTCAGGTGAGCTCTAGTCGATCGAGGGGGACTGGGGGCCAATGCTTTTACTTTTCAAAATGAAATAATCCTGAATGAGCTTTCAAAGCTAGCAGGAATTTCAGGAATTTGATCCCGGGTTTTGATCAATTTTTCTATGATATTCAAGATAATTTATAACCTCCTTTTTTACATTTCTCAGGAGTCCAAAGAGAGAGAGAAAAAAAAACCCACGGACCCCCTTTTTAAAGAAATTAAGAGTCGAGAATGGTACAACGAATCGTCTTCTTTCTCTAATGATTTAATGAAACGTAAAAGCTTCCGAGCTTCGCGCGGGAGGGGTGTGGAGGGGGAGGGGGGGAGGGAAAAACTGAATTCAGATGAGGATTAAAAGTCAAGAACGGTACAACGAATCGTCTTCTTTCTCTAATGATTTAATGAAACGTAATAGCTTCCGCGCTTTGCGCGGGAGGGAAGGGGGGGGGAGGGAAAAACTGAATTCAGATGATGATTAAAAGTCGAGAACGGTACAACGAATCGTCTTCTTTCTCTAATTATTTAATGAAAAGTAAAAGCTTAGGCGCTTCGCGCGGGAGGGGAGGCGGGAACTGAATTCAGACGAGGATTAAGAGTCGAGAACGGAACAACGAATCGTCTTCTTTCTCTAATGATTTAATGAAACGTAAAAGCTTCCGCGCTTCGCCCGGGAGTGAAAGGGGGAACTGAATTCAGACGAGGATTAAGTGTCGAGAACGGTACAACGAATCGTCTTCTTTCTCTAATGATTTCATGAAACGTAATAGCTTCCGCGCTTCGCGCGGGAGGTAGGGGGGGGGAGGAAAAAACTGAATTCAGATGAGGATTAAAAGTCAAGAACGGTACAACGAATCGTCTTCTTTCTCTAATGATTTAATGAAACGTAAAAGCTTCTGCGCTTTGCGCGGGAGGGAGGGGGGGTGAGGGAAAAACTGAATTCAGATGATGATTAAAAGTCGAGAACGGTACAACGAATCGTCTTCTTTCTCTAATTATTTAATGAAAAGTAAAAGCTTAGGCGCTTCGCGAGGGAGGGGAGGCGGGAACTGAATTCAGACGAGGATTAAGAGTCGAGAACGGAACAACGAATCGTCTTCTTTCTCTAATGATCTAATGAAACGTAAAAGCTTCCGCGCTTCGCGCGGTAGTGAAGGAGGGAACTGAATTCAGACGAGGATTAAGAGTCGAGAACGATACAACGAATCGTCTTCTTTCTCCAATGATTTTATGAAACGTAAAAGCTTTCGCGCTTCGCGCAGGAGGAGTGAAGGGGGGAACTGAATTCAGACGAGGATTAAGAGTCGAGAACGGTACAATGAATCGTCTTCTTTCTCTAATGGTTTTATGAAACGTAAAAGCTTCCGCGGTTCGCGCAGGAGGGGGGGGGGAACTGAATCCAGACGAGGATTATTTTCGAGAACGGTACAAGGAATCGTCTTCTTTCTCTAATATTGTTTGTTGTTTGTTCGTTTGTGTGTGTGCGTGTGTGTGTGTGCGTTTGTGTGTGTTATATTATACTGCAAATAAGTTTGTGTTTAATTATGTTTATGTAAAAGCATCAATATTGAACACGTTTATTTTATTCAATTGTATGTCATGGTTTGTATTACACATCTGGAGAAATAAAACAAAATTGTTAAAAAAAAAAAAAAAAGTGTGTGTGTGCGTGCGTGTGTGCGTGTGTGTGTGTTGTGTGTGTGTTTGTGCGTGCGCGATCGCGCGCGCTTGCGTTAATTAGTGTGGGCGTGCGCTCGTTCTAGTATGTGATGGCTATCGCCGATCATCCCCCCCACTCCTCGGTACGGATTTACGCCCCTGACCTGGACCCCCAATTTTTTGGGGTATTTAGATAGAGTATGAGTTGGAGATATGATTTCATGTCTCATTTGGCTATAAAAAAAATTCTGACGTCACAATGGCCTTGGAACTCAAAATACGAATTTGCATATTATGACGTCAGCATATTTATGGAAAATTGATTGCATCTCTGTAAATATTGATCAATTTTCTTCCAAATTTGGATTTGTTGTAGCTAAGACAATTCTCTACAAGCTCAGTCCACAACAAATAAAATAAATAAAATAGGACTGATGAGAACATACTAATGATCCTGAGCAAGGGAGGGAGAGGTAGGGCATGTATTCTCTAACCTCCTAATACTCATAAAATAAGGATCAAACTTCAAACTGTAAGTTCTCGTTTAATCCTCCTATTTTATTTCATATTTCTCGGTAACGAGAATACATGAGACTTCAAAGCTCAGTAGTCACATATGCGACAATAATTTGTCAACAAATATCAGGAATAGCTAACCTGGTCCTGGTAGAAATCAGAATCAGTGATGTAGGACTGCTTGAGTGAAAGTAGAATGTCCCGTATTCACTGGTTTGTTGTAGTATTTTTCAAAAGTTTTCTCATTGGCCCAACCGGCATGCTTGAGAATCACATCCATTGGGATGTGCATCTTCTTGGCTATTGAAGTAGATGCTGCCCTTGTAGAGTGAGACTTGTACTGGTCCGTATCGATGCCAGAAATTTTCATCACAACTCTGATCCATCTCGAAATTGTTTGCGAGGATGCCCTTTTGTGTGGCTTCCGAAACGAGATGAACAGGTGTCTCTCTGACTTCCTTATTTCTTTTGTCAGTTTTATATATTGTTCAATGCAATGTACGGCACAAAGCGCAAGTAACATGCTCAATTTTTGAGTCAATTTACACAAAGGAAGCTTATCATTAGCTGGTTGAAGACGAAGGTAATCCAATACAATACTGACGTCCCAAACCTGAGCATAGCGTGGGGTTGGAGTTCTTAGCTGGAAAACACCTTTCATGTACTTGCTTATGATAGGATGTGAACCAATCGTATAGTTGCTATCATCCAAACTCATGACTGATGCCAGGGCACTCCTTGCTGTATTGATAGCACTATAGCTAGCATTATGTCTGTAAAAAAGGTCACTGAAAAACTCTAAAATATCCTTAGCTTTAGCCTGCATCCATGGAAGTTTGTGCTGTTCGCAGAAAATTTTCCACTTGGAGATGTAAATGTTGTATTGTTTCTTTGTTGATTCTCTCCATGATGCACCAATAATGTCTGTAGTTCTCTCTGTTAATCCATGTAGGTCACAGTGTGCACGCCAAGCCTGCAACAAAGGAGATCAAGATTAGTGAGAGGGTGAGGACTGCCAGACACTGGCTGAGTGAGAAGTGAAATGTTCCATGGCAAAAGCATGGGCTCTTCAAGCAACATTTCTTCAAGAATGGGGAACCAGGCTTGTGTAGGCCAGTTTGGTACCACCAATAAGCCTCGTGCATTGTCTACTTTAATCTTCTGTAGGCACCTTGGAATTATGTTGAAAGGTGGGAAGGCATAAAAATTGAGAGTACCCCAGTCTACTGTGAATGCATCCACTGCCCAAGCATTAGGGTCTGGCATCCACGAAATATACTTTGGTAGCTGAGCGTTGGGTCTAGTTGCAAACAAATCTACCTCTGGCAGACCATATCTACCCACTATTGACTTGAACATAGCCCTATCGAGCATCCATTCAATGTTGTCATTAAATTTCCTAGACATGCGGTCTGCTTCGACGTTTAGAGTACCTGGGAGATGAGCAGCCGTTAACCAAATATTTCTATCCTTACACCACTCCCAAATTTGACTGGCAATTTCATTGCAGGAGTGTGATCTAATACCTCCCATATTATTGAGGTACGCAGTTGCTGTCATATTATCAAGCCTAATCAGAACATGTGTATTTCTCATGTTAGAACAGTAAGCTTTCAACCCGAGGCCTGCTGCAAGGGTCTCAAGATAATTTATTTCATTATTGGGAGCCCTAGCTAATTCTTGGCTGTTCCATCTGCCCCCTGTTTGTGATTTTAGATCTGTAGCACCCCAGCCTTTTCCACTGGCATCGGTGCGCAATTCCATCATGAATTTCCCATGATGCATAGGGCACTTAATTGAAGTAACATTTGAAACCCACCAGTTTATTTCATCTTTAGATTTAGGTGAAAGTACCATGGGCCTGTCAAAGTGCCCTTTATTGCACCTTAATGCTGCTATTTTCTTTTTCTCTAGTGCCCTGTAATGCAGTGGCCCATACTGAGAAGCTGGAAATGTTGCTACTATTTTCCCAATTATCTTCGCAACTTCCCTTATGGAGGGGGCTTTCTTCTCTAGCAACCCAATGCATGCCTCTCTTACGTCTTTGCCTTTGTTAACAGGCAGTGTAATTTCCATTCTAATTGTATTAAGTCTGAATCCAAGAAATTCAATTTCTTGAGTCGGTTCAAGCACCGACTTTATTGGATGAATTATGAATCCCAGTCTACTCAGTAACATTGTAGTAGCTGTCAGGATTCTAGTGTTCTAGACTTGGTTTTACCAATAATTATAGTGTCATCCAAATATCCAACAACTTTGTGTTTGGATTGTCTAAGACAGGCAAACACAGGTTTGAGAAGCTTAGTAAATAGCCTGGGGGCAGAGCTAAGCCCATTTGGCAGGGTTTTAAATTGCCATAATTGTCCCTGCCACACAAAGCGAAGGTACTTTCTAGATTCTGTATGAATGGGTACCGTGTAGTATGCATCGCGAAGGTCAACTGAAGCCATGAAGTCTCCCTCAGACAAGAGGGAGACAGCAGTGAAAATGTTGTCCATTTTGAAATGGTAAAAAGTAATGTATTTATTAAGTTTGGACAAATCCAGAATTAGTCTAACTCCTCCATTCTTTTTTGGTCTTGTGAAAATGTGTGAAATGAATTCACCATTGACGTGTGAGCAACGCTCAATGACGTTTTTATTTTCTAGAGTATTCAACTCCTCATGGATCTTAGCCATCTCCATAGCATTTCGCTTGTAAGTGTGGAGGGGCTTGTCTTGTATGGGGGGGAATTTGTCTGGATCAAATTCCAGTTTGTAGCCTTGAATAGCTTGAAGTAAGAATGGATCTGAAGTAATTTTGCACCAATTTTCATAAAATGGCTTCAGTCGACCTCCGACCATATCAGACACGGCTTCATTACAAACACTAACCTCTTGAGTGCTTGAGCCTGAAGGGGAATTTCCCTCGACTACTTCTTGCGATGGTACGATTGTTTGCCCCTGTTGGCTGCTGTTGGGGTGTAGGTGTGTGATGCCTGTTGTTTTGAATTCCCTTTCTTGAAGTTGGAATTCTGGCGCTGCCCTAAAAAAGGGCGCTCTGAGTTCCCATACATACGGGATGACGAATTGCCTTGATCTTGATTGGGGAACCAGCCAGCTCGTTTCATGGTGTGCTTGGCATAGTCTGTAACCTTGCGATAAGGATGATATGAGCGTTGATGCCTGTCTTGAGGCTGGTTTCTCGTGTTCATAACACCTGCCGTGGCTTTTTGCTGTTCTTGCAGTTCTTTAACCTGGCGCCCCAGATCCTCGCCAAACAAGTGTTTGGTAACTGGGTAAGTTGGCCGGCACAGATGATGAAAAAGAGGGTTGAGATCCGGTTTGATCAAATTCTTCCTCATGGAATTTAGGCCGTAATTGGCATTACATAGCAGCGCCAATGCATCATGCTGCTCCTGGGTCATCGTAGCCGGGTTCAGAGATCGTGCAAAAGCACACAAGCCTTTGGTTAATGACTTCTGGATGTACTGAATTTTCAGATCTTTATTTCTAGTTGCTGAACGCAAGTTTTCCCAAATAATTGTGTTCACTCTTGGAGTGTCAAGCAATTCACAGTTTTCGGGGGAAAGATATTTCTCAGCCGCCTCATCCAGAGATTTTTCTTCCAGTTTGTTGCTCATCAAATAAGTCATAGATTGAGCTATGTCGTCATGTAAGGGGGCACCAATCCCCGAGGGCATGGCAAATTTTGCGGCGATCATGGGAATTGAATCTTGTCCCTTGCCGGCAGTAGTAGGCACACTACCAACAGCTCTGCCCATGCTTCCGACATCGTCGGTATCATAAAGAAGTTCGCTACCTGGCGATTCACTTCCATCATAAAAATCATCGGCCAAAAGGCCTTCCCCCGAGGTCAATCTTCCTACCGAGAGGGGCTCCGTGTTTTTATCAACCGGAGAGGAGAATGTCTGTGGGGCCAGAGCCAGCTGTGCCGGGGCAGGGATTCTCTCCATTAACACAGAAAGCATGTCTTCCAGCTTATCAATGCGTGAATCCACAGACTTCGATTTTGAGTCCGAGCGCGGCTTAGCCTTGCTCGTGTTGTCAACCTCGCGGTTTGGCTTAGCCTTACCAACATATTTATTTTCAGAGGATTTGACTTTCGTCTTAGACGATTTAGTATTTTCTTGCACGCTCGGCTTTGCCTTGCTACTAATTTTGCATTTGGGAGTACCCACAGCGATGCCCGAGCTCGGCTTTGCTTTACTCGTCGGGGGAGAAGCACCGGGTAAGGTAGGCATTATGGGCCCGGCTGCCTGCGGGTTAGTACCCGTTGCCGTGATTGCAGGTTCCGATGGTGACTTGCTCGTGCCCGGCAGGCACCGAGCAGAAGATGGGATTTCAAAATTGTTTTTAGAGTCCCAAGATTTGTCCATTTTAGAACAAAACCCGTTTCAAAAGTGTCAGAAACTTTTCTACGAGTGGATTTCGGCAAAAAACTCTGCCAGAAACGAAGGATTGCAAAAATATAAACAGATTTTTGCAGCTCAAAGATTTCGTATATCATACGATGTAAGCGGGACGAACGTATTGATTGTAGCGTTGCGGGCGGGCTCTCATGTATTCTCGTTACCGAGAAATATGAAATAAAATACTGACCACCTTATGATAACTTGAAAATGGCTCAATCAAATGCATTGAAATTTGGCACATATATGTATAGGCATATGGAAAGAGCACAATAAGGTTTTCAACCTTGACCTTGACTGATAACATCATCTAGGCTCCATTTTGTGAAAACAACTCATGATCATATCTTCATAACGAAAAGTAATTTCTCTTTCATATTTATCGTGATCAAGGTCAATATCAGTCCGGTCAATTTCAGGTTAAAAAAAATGTGCGCAAACGCCATTATTAGCAATAGCATTTTATAAACATGTCTAGTTTTTGATGAATCGCATTTTTGTATAAACCGGCTGTAAACTCCTGTGCGTGAAGTTATGTCTCGTTGTTTTAAAGACTTTTTTGATGCAGCGCGCAAGCACGATCAGACATCAAATTTTTAGATCGCGATATCTCTGAAATACCTCAACAATAAATTTTCTACTTGAGCTAATTTGTAGTACAAAACTGTGCCGTCCATATGAAATAAATGAATTTGTGTAGAATATGAAAAATAATATAGTATTAATGACTGCTTTGAGAGAAATAGTTGTTTTTATACGCTCAAGGGAAGGTTAGAATTGTGCTATTGCCCCGAGGCGTGCATGACCAATTGTAACCTTCCCGAGAGCGTATAAAACAACTATTTCTCGAATATTAAAGCAGTCATTAATACTTTTATATGCCAAAAAAATAAAAATAAAAATAAAAATAAAAAATAAAAAACTTTTGTCGAAGATGGGATTCGAACTCTTGCGTACAAAAGGTGGGTTAGTAAAGTCAGCGCCTTAGACCGCTCGGCCAGCGCGCTCTGTCACCACATATAGTAGTGTTCTCTAATATATACATTAAAATGGATTGAAAACGGCTTCGAGTGGTGGATGCTTCGCCGCTGCTCCATTAAACGGGCCCTTCTTTTACTTTTGCAATGCATATTGGCACGAACTTAGATCAAGATCTATCGGCAGATGTTGTTTTTTTGTTTTTGGAAGTTTATTTTCGTCTTCATGTCAACAATGCAAGATAAAATTGTCGGTAAGGTCGATCGAGATTCAATTGTATTGAAATTACCGACCAAGGCTTCGCACACGTACGGTATCCTCGATCGCTCAGACCATTTTTTATCATGTAAACCCATGGGGTAACCATGGAGACTGACCTATTTTCCCAATAACCATGGTTATTGGGATTTTGAACTGTTTTAAACCATGGTTACCGGGAATTTTCGGGAACAGTTAAAGTTTATGAATGCAAATTCGACCAATCAGATTGCTGGATTACTTAAGTGAGGTATATAATATCCAATATCACATTTTGTAATATGTTCTAAAATGTTTGCGAACTGTGGTCACCCCTTCATACTATTTCACTACTCATGCTTGCATCATAATCACTGACGAACCATGTCTGTTTTTCCTACCCTTAGAAGACTTGTGATGAGTATGTTTGTGCCCATCTCCATGTCTTCAAGTCCAGCTCGCTAAATATCTCACTGCCATTCATGTTGTACACAATCATGTCGACAGTGGGTATTGGGTGCCTTTCCCAAACATTAGCCATGTTGGCTTGTCTAATATCCACACACAATCGAATGTCACCATTTTGTTTTGGTTCTACAATGACAGGGCTAACCCATGGGGTTGGTTATCTTTGAGTGACCGGTTTTACCATACTCGTTTTCTCCAATAGACTGTAGTGTTGTGAAAACAGTTCAGCGAACGATTTTCAAAATTTGTAATTCCAATCATTAATATCTTAATAATCAGACAGGCGATTGGCTTGTAAAAGCCATGGAGTTCCTGACTGACCTAAAGGTTTATAATTATCACTAGCAGGACCCGCGGAAATCCGCGGGATTCTAGAGGGGGGCGGGGGTGTAAATAGATATATAGAGACTGCCTAAATTAAAACCACCAAGAACTTTATTTGCCATTCAGGCCATTAAAAAAATAAACATGTTTAGCGTCCCCGCCAGCTTCCTTTTTGGGGGCCGCCTCCTATTTTTTTTTTTTTGAAATTTTTTTGAAATTTTTTTGATTTTTTTTTTTTTTTTTTTTTTTTTTTAAAGAAAAAAAAAGCGTCCCCGCCTGCTTCCTTTTTGGGGGCCGCCTCCTATTTTTTTTTTTTTTTTTTTTTTTTTTAATATTTTTTTATATTTTTTTGTAATTGTTTAATATTTTTTTTTTTTTGAAAGAAAAGGGGGCCGCCTCCTATTTTTATTTATTTATTTATTTATTTTTTTTTTTTTGAAAGAAAAGGGGGCCGCCTCCTATTTTTATTTATTTTTTCTAATTTTTTATTTTTTATTTTTTTTTTTTTTTGAAAGAAAAAAAACATGAAAAGCACTGCTAAAATGTATTTCTGATTTTAAAAAAGAAAAAAAAAAAATTGTTGGCCGCCATCTTGAAAAATAGCCAGAATGTCAGGGAAAATGTACGGAGCGGCAATTTTGAAAGAAAAAAAAAAAAAAAGGGCCTCCTCCTTCCCATTTTTCATAAAAACAGATGCTAAACATGTTTTTTTTTTAATTTGGCCTTATATAAAAAAAAAAATACGATCCAACTGTACCTGTAGTTATTCTTTAAGCCACTGGAACTGCGTAGAGTTCCGTAGTGTGTCGTACTGACTACGCAGAAATTAGGCTGCGTATTAATGGGAAAATAGTCCCTGCGTAGGTTATGCGTAGGCTGGCGTACAGGTTTGCTTATGGTTGCTTACTGTGTAGAAAGCTTTTACTGCTTTGACGATCTGGCATAGGGTAGCGTACTGTTGCGTAGTCATGTAGCGTAGTGTTGCGTAAAAAGGCGTACTTTCTGCGTCAAGTTTCTACGCCGAAAGTACACGAAAAAAATTAAACATGTTGAATTGTTTTCGTTCATCTTGCGTAACTCTTTCCGTCCCTCAGCATATAGTAACGTAGGCCAGCGTAGTTGGTACGCAACACTACGCAACTCTACGTATTGACCCCACGCCAATTAGTGACCCGCAAGTGTCACAAATAAAGTAATAAAAATATGCTCATCTGACCCTAATTAAACGCCTAAACCCCCCGAGCTTTCAGGGGTTTATGGCCCCTTGAAACCCGTGGACCCCACGCCTATATTGTATATACACTCAACTCGCCGCAATCTCATCTCTCCCCCCCCCCCAACTTTTAAGAACGTAACCCCCGAGCTTTCGGGGGTTTATGGCCCCTTGAAACCCGTGGACCCCACGCCTATATTGTATATACACTCAACTCGCCGCGATCTCATCTCTCCCCCCCCCCCCCCCAACTTTGAAGAACGTAACCCCCGAGCTTTCGGGGGTTTATGGCCCCTTGAAACCCGTGGACCCCACGCCTATATTATATATACATTCAACTCAGGACCCGCGGAAATCCGCGGGATTCTAGAGGGGGGGGGGGGGCGCAGGCAAAAAATTAAGTTTTTTCATTTCGGGGCCTCCATTTCAAATTCTTGGGAAATTTTTGGGGGCTACTTTTTCAACTTTCGGGGCTCTTTTTTCTGGGGCTACTTTTTCATTAATTCATAAAAGGATAGGCCTACACTTTGTTGAGATTTGTTTAGTAGGTCTAGGCTAAGGTTTCAGGCTTCCTACTTCATAATTGCCTATTTAAAAAAAAAAACATTTTTCTAGTTCAATAACTAAGTTTTCATGCATTGATTTGATGCAAGAACTGTAACATATTTAATAGACCCTAGATTGTGATTATTTCTGACCATGAATTTCGATAATCATTTTTCAAAGTAAAATTTTCACAAGAAAATCAGACAGTCGTTTAAAAACGTAGACATTAGTAATACTTTTACTAATTCGAAGCTCAGGTTTCGTAAATCTATTCACGAAACTATATTGAAATCGCGGCAATAATCATGCAAACCAACAGATAACAATTTCAAAGTGTCAAATCTCTTCGACTCGAATTCAACTCACACACTGCTGCATAACTGCAACTCAGCTCATCTCACACACACTACACAGTGGCAATGCACTGTATTGTATGCGTGTCAGTTACGGTGATTTTGTCTGATTTTCTTTACTTTGAAGAAATGATTATCAAAATTACGTAAACATGGCGAGAACATCACAAATAGGCTTTAATTTTATACCTCTATTTATGGAAACTTTATAATATTGCAGCAATCGTGAATTCGTGATGGAAATTGATTGCAGTTTTGCGATGTTTAGTGGTTCATGGTCTAGATTCAGCTTCTACCAAAACAAAATCGACCGCCAAAAACTCGAGCCCTACGCTCCGTCTCGATCTCGCAACTGCGAAAATGTACGTGTTTTGACGTACTTGCGTGCGACATGGTAAGCCAGGTAAGGTATGGAATATGGTTCGAGTTTTTTTACGACCGATTTTTGTGTATACAATTTTATACGGATAGTCATCGGTCGTGTGTCAATGTTGAATATCCATGAGGTATCTCTGTCGTCACGCATATCCTGCATTATGCATATCGCGTCTGTTTTCGCCCTGGACGCCGACACGGAGGAGGACCTCGGGCGGAGTATAGCCAATTCCACAGAGTAGACTCTCCCGCGGACGATGGCACCGGGCACGGGTACCCCGAGGGGAGGGTTCAGGAGGAGATAGCCGCACCAACTTCGGTCGGCGATCTCATTAAAAAACAATAGAATACAAAGGCTCGCGGAGACGTCGCGCCCCCCGCGGAGCCTTAGCGTATTATTATTATAGATTGCAGCATGAGCTAAATCAAGGATTATTTCTAAAGGATCTAAGACAAAGTTACCGGGTCCCTTTAACTGAAGACTAAAGTGTTTTAAGGTGGATGAACATTTCTGGTGAGCAATACTGCAATTTCTTATATATTTCATCATCTTTATCGGAGTGTCAGTTTCCAAACAACAAAACAGGGACCATATGGCGATGTGTGGGATGTGGTGTGACCAACCATATTAAGTCAGGTTTACCTATTACCCCAACTGGTTTAGACCAGTATCTCCCTATACATTAGTACACACTCTGGCTCTATGACATTCTCTCCTACTGAATTTTAAGTCATACCCTGAGCTACACATGAAAAAAAGGGGAGGGGAGGGGATAAAGTAGTTGTATTGTGACAATAGACTGGTTTAGTAACAAATTCAAATTTATTGATGTTTCTTTCCTGGGGACCTATTTATTTATTTATTTTATTTATTTATTAGTCTTTTTTTAGTAGGGTTGCTCCATCAGTAGTTCAATACTGTTTTCCGTGGAGGCCCTAGGGACAAGGTATTCCATTAAACTGTTATTAATGTTATTAATGAATGAACTAGAATACTTGGAATCAAGTCTGCATCGATTACTTGTTGCTATGCCGGACAAGCCCCCAGCAAGCTTTCGAGTTGTCAAGCTCAACCTTTCTTTTGAAAAATTGAAAATGTTATTAAACCGGTTTATTACATCTTTTCAATTTTCAAATACTGTGGCATCGTTCAAGGGTTAGGGTATGCTTACATCTTCATCCTTGTAATCCTCTGGTTTGTGATAATGTTGATCAGCCTTCTTCCCTCTTGATGATACAAAGGTTGAAGGGGTAAAACCTGTAAAAGAGAAATCAAAGGATGTACTTTACTTGGCTACAACTGTAACTGTCTTTAGAGAGTACATCTGAATGCATTCAATGATTTGTGTACTCTATTCAGTGACTCAAAATAGAGGGAGGGACCACAAATCAAACATTTCTCTATACTTTTTCTTCCTGAAAGGACCAAACCTGATGGAGAAAATATGGATAAACATACAAGGAAGGCCCCACGTTCATAAAGAAGAGAATGATTTGTTTCTAAGAAAAGTGTATTTGAACGATTTGTTTTGTACTCATTTTAAAATGATGTAACCTTGTAAATCATGAAAAAAGTCAGAGTGTGATTTACAAATATCTAAAGTGCAAGCAATACCAACACATTTATTTTCAAAGGGTGCTTAAACCCCTCTGAGATGTTTATAAAACATCATTTGTTTGTGTTCATATACTCATTCAACTTTACCCTCTTTAGATCCGACCGTGTTGAAGAAGCCAGCTGAAAACCCTCCAGTAAAGGCTCCATGGAAACGTTGACGACCTTGTCGATCATGAACAACCTGGTCCTGTACTGATATAGGTTTTGGAAGAGGCTCATCTGTCAAATCATAAGAGAAATATTTGACATTAATATACTAAACTAGTCGCTATTATCGTATCAAATTGGCAATGCATATTTTAAACTGTTACTGTCAATTGTTTCACGGCAAACCGCTGCACAATATACTGATGGTGGGTTGCGGGCGAGCGTGTGAAGTTATCTACCATCTTTATTTGGACATTTGATGAATATTTACTTCATTTCGAGTAGTAAATTTTGGGTATGTTTTAGTATGAAGGGGTGACCAAAGTTTGCGGATATTTTTCTTTTCTTGCACATTACAAAATATTCAGATCAACATTATATCATGTTCCAAACGTCATAAGAATCGGAAGGCTTACCACTACCGACGTCTGTCAAAAAGTGTGACCTCAGTTCATGCATATTTACTGCCCTCTTGTGATGGGCTTTATATATGTAAACATTCCAAAAAGGGACATAGTTGTCGAGGGTGCTCAAATATTTTGTTGTCTCAGTCCCACACAGGCATCGCGTATCGTTCTCCTGTTATAGATCTAAGCGCTTTTAAGTGTTAGTACGCGAACTACGAGCTACGAGTTCGTAATGACATGCACAGTTTTTCCGTTATAATCATTTTGCCTTCGGCGTAGACTAGAAAGAATGAGATTTAGATGACGTCATGCGCAGCGAGAGTTTAAACCACCGCTGCAAGATTTTTATCATGGATTTCGATTTTGACCCATAATTTCCTAAAAATGGACCATTAAACGGAATATGTCAATCAAGTTGGTAAGTGGAACCGAAGTAGTTAAGCATAGAGGTCTATACCTAATTTACAATATAAAATGCAGCGGATATGCATTCTGTGAAAGGAGTAATTCGAGGATAAGTTTTGCAAGTTTGGTGTACTGATTAGTCCACATAACCTACACATTTCGCGGGATAGTCTGTTTCGGTCTCTAAAGAGAGAGCCGACCGTACCCCAATAAGAGGCTAACGAACGAAAGAGACGAAAAATTCGGTCTACACACAACCATGACCACCTTACTATCTCCAAGCCCGAGTTACGGGTCAAATTGTGGATAGACTTCTGAACTAGCGCCGAGTTTGGTACAGTGGTGCTTGAAATGTTGAGAATCAATAGCAGAGCTTTTAATACACAGTCAGGATAGTATATGCAGCTATGTGTGGCCATGAGCAACGTCAAGAGCGAGCGAGGCCCGACCACGCAGCCAGCCTTAGCCGATCCCCGCCCCTGGGCAGCGCTGTATGCGCCTACTCGTGTCGAACTCGGAAGTCGTAGCCTACAGTACTAAGGGCTTTCATCGAAAGGGTGCGGTGCGGTGCGGCGCGGTGTGGTATGCTCAACGCACCCATTCGATAAAAGAGGGGGGGCTTTTCTCGAAAGGGTGCGTTGAGAGCGGAGTACCGTTTTAACACACCCTTTCGATAAAAGCGGGGGGGGGCTTTTCTCGAAAGGGTGCGTCGACTAGTCTTTCGCATCAGTCGTTTAAAATGAGGATCTGGGACAGAAGGTAATAGTTGCCAATTTAAGTATATCGAAAATGTATTAAATAAAATAAAATGGTCTTGATTACAGAGCGGTCTCTTTCGTTATTACTATGTTGATGGGGGAGACAGAGAGAAGGAAAAAAGGGAAAGAGAAAGGGAAGATAAAAGGAAAGAAAGAAGAATAAGAAGAAAAGAGGGAAACGGGGGGGGGGCGAAGGGCTCTTGCCTCCTCCTCACCCCCCCCCCCCCCCGCCAAAAAAAATAAATAGAGAGAGAGAGAAGGGAAAGTGAAAGGGAAAGAAAATATAAAAGGAAAGAAAGAAGAAGAAGGAAAGAGGGAACCAGGGAAAGGCGAAAGGCTCTTACCCCCCCCCCCCCCCCCCGCCAAAAAATAAATAAGAGAGAGAGAAGGGAAAGGGAAAGAAAGAAGAGGAATAAGAAGGAAAGTGGGAAACGGGGGAAGGGCAAAGGGCTCTTGCCTCCTTTCCCCCCCCCCCCCCACCCCCGCCAAAATAATAAGAGAGAGAAGGGAAAGGGAAAGAGAAGATAAAAGGAAAGAAAGAAGAGGAAGTAGAAGGAAACGGGGGCGAAGGGCTCTTGCCTCCCCCCCCCCCCGCCAAAAAAATAAATAAGAGAGAGAGAGAGAGAGAGAGAGAGAAGGGAAAGGGAAAGGGAAAAGAATATAAAAGGAAAGAAGAAGAAAAGAGGGAAACGGGGGCGAAGGGCTCTTGCCTCCTCTAATAAATAAATAAATAAATAAGAGAGAGAGAGAGAGAGAAGGAAAGGGAAAGAGAAGATAAAAGAGAGAAAGAAGAGGAAGAAGAAGAAAGAGGGAATTGGGGGCAAAGGGCTCTTGCCTCCTTTTTTTCTTTCTTTTCCTTTCTTTCCTATTCTCCCTCTTTTTCGTTTTTCTCTTTCTTTCTTTTTCATTTTCCTTTCCCTCTCTTTTTTCCCCTCCCCCCTTTCTCTTTTTTCCCGATGGCAGCGCAATTTTACCGACAATATCCTGACAGGTGGGGGGGGGGGGGGGGGGTGTCGCACCCCCACACCCCCCTTTGGAGACGCCCCTACCTACGCCACTGTTGGCGACCACAAGGCTATCAATACAAATTAAGACATATTAATGAAGATTCTTTTTTAATGTTGCAGAGAGATAAGTATTTTCTCTATGAACTTGTTTAATGGAAGGATAATAAATAATATTAAAACATGAATACTATAGCGGTATAATGATGAGAGAGATGATTTAAGTCATACTTTTTTTCAATGTGATTGGAGTAGACTTGAGGGTGGGGGGGGGGGTCCCTCCTAAGATCTCGGCCGTTTCACCGCCGATCGCCGCGAAAATGTGCATGGATGTCAAGTGAAGTGTATAAAAAACTATGGTAATTTCAATTTTTTGAAAAATTCACTCATTTGCATATTTATGGTAATTTATGCAAACAAGGTCAGAGAATTCACATTTTTACCCATAAATCATATATAATTCATATTCAAGCGTTCTTTTTCACTATTATATTCGTTAAAATAATAATACGACAACAAAGTTGGAAGAGCCAGTTTATCCCTTTGTTATCTCTTGTTTTGATTATTTGTATTTATGTATTATATTGTTTTTGTTGTTTTATTTCATTTCTAACCACAATTCAACTATTTTGACCCCAAAACAAACACATTAACTTGAAAACAAGACCAAATAACCAATGTTTTCCTCTTTTTTTAAAGAATAAATGGTATTTCCGTTATGTTTGGTACATAAATCACAAAAATGAGCGATTTTAGGGCTGACATGCAAAAACAAAAGGTCACGTGACTCCGCAACTATACGTCCAATTTTCAACAAAAAATGTTTCAAAAGATGCGTAAGACTTGAAAGAAAAAAGTCATGAAAGAAAAACTTTATATAAGTAGTCGGAGTAGTCGGAGTAGTCGCGAAATTACTAGAGAGCACTAATCTTTTTTTTGGGCCCTCGAAAATTTGAAAAATCGTACCCCCCCCCCCTTGAACGCCAGGGAGGGGGGGCCTATCTCCCCAAAACGGTAAAATTAACGTGTTTTTTTACACGTTTTTTTCACAGGGCGGAGCCCTCAGAAGCTCAGGGGTATTAAACATCAAAATTAATGTCGGATGAGCATAATTTTATACCTTATTATTTGTGACAGTGGCAGGACACAATTTGGTGTTGGGTCTAGGGGGCGGAGCCCCCAGAAGCTCAGGAGTTTTGTCCATTAAATTATTATTATTTTATACCTTATTTGTGACACAGGGGTCACGAATTGGCGTGGGGTCAAGGGGGTGGAGCCCCCGGAAGCTCAGGGGTTTTGGGCAATAAATAACGGCCAGATGAGCATATTTTTATATCTATTTGTGACACTGGCAGGACACAAATTCTTCTTCCTCTTCTTTCTTTCCTTTTATCTTCTCTTTCCCTTTCCTTCTCTCTCTCTCTGATTTATTTTTTGGCGGGGGGGGGGGAGGCAAGAGTCCTCCGCCCTTCCCCCGTTTCCCTCTTTTCTTCTTCTTCCTCTTCTTTCTTTCCTTTTATATTTTCTTTCCCTCTCCCTTCTCTCTCTCTCTCTCTTATTTATTTTTGGCAGGGGGGGGAGGGGGAGGGCAAGAGCCCTTCGCCCCCGTTTCCATCTTTTCTTTCCTTTTTCCTCTTCTTTCTTTCCTTTTATAGTCTCTTTCCCTTTCGCTTTCAATCTCTCTCTCTCTCTCTCTCTCTCTTTCTCTTATTTATTTTTTGGCGGGGGAGGGCAAGAGCCCTTCGCCCCCGTTTCCCTCTTTTCTTCTTATTCTTTTTCCTCTTCTTTCTTTCCTTTTATATTTTCTTTCCCTTTCCCCTTTCCCTTCTCTCTCTCTCTTTTATTATTTTTTTTGGCGGGGGGGGGGGGGGGGGGGGGGGGGGTGAGGAGGCAGAGCCCTTCGCCCCCCCCCCCCCCCCCCGGCCGTTTCCCTCTTTTCTTCTCTATTCTTCTTTCTTTCCTTTTATCTTCTCTTTCCCTTTCCCTTTTTTCCTTCTCTCTGTCTCCCCCATCAACATAGTAATAACGAAAGAGACCGCTCTGTAATCAAGACCATTTTATTTTATTTAATACATTTTCGATACACTTAAATTGGCAACTATTACCTTCTGTCCCAGATCCTCATTTTAAACGACTGATGCGAAAGACTAGTCGACGCACCCTTTCGAGAAAAGCCCCCCCCCCCCTCTGCTTTTATCGAAAGGGTGTGTTAATACGGTACTCCGCTCTCAACGCACCCTTTCGAGAAAAGCCCCCCCCCCCCCCCCCCTCTTTTATCGAATGGGTGCGTTGAGCACACCACACCGCGCCGCACCGCACCGCACACCCTTTCGATGAAAGCCAGTACTAAGTTACTAGAGTACAAAGATCATACATTCATGTAGATCATAATAACCCCCACGCCATAGGTCAACAATCGACCATAGCTCTTGATTCATATATTGCACGAGTGTAGGCTAAAATTAACTCACCTTCCTCAATTATTTCAAGAGGGGTCCCAAAGGACACAAAATCTGAGTCGGAGTCGGAGTCCATCGTTGATATTCGCGTGGTTATTAGGGTCGGTTGTTGTTATTTTCAGTTTACGGTGTTTTTAAAGGGAAAAATAGAATTTAAATAAGGCGTAAAGGGACTCTGCTCTGAGTCTGTATGTCCCTGGTCTGAGTCTTTATTTTCACTCTCAATAAAAGCAACATCAACTACCTAAAATTTGCAAACAGCATAGCTTTATCAATAAAAAACAAAACAGCAATTAGAAAAAGAAAAAAATTATAAGAATGAGGGTTCAACAAAAAAGAACAGATAGCCTTATACGTTGGCCCCAAAATTAACAATACATAAACCAGGGGGCGTACGCAGGATTTTTCCAAGGGGGGGGTGGGGGGGGGGGGGGGGGGGGGGGGG
>NW_022145614.1:24227299-24253967 GCF_000002235.5 Strongylocentrotus purpuratus
GAGAGAGAGGGAGAGAAAGAAAGGGGAAAAACAAAAGAGAATTGCAGTCATTCCATGTTTATGAGAGTTTGGATCAAAAGAAAGATGGATGACAGGTACATTGACTAAATTGAACACAAGGAAAAATATAAGTTTCAGAGAGATGAGAAAGAATGGGATGAAAAGATATGGAGGCTTCTTTTTCCTTGTTTATAGCTGATCAGTTTTCTTTCTTTTTGTCATATTTCCTATCTTCTCTTGCTTTCCTGTTTTTGTCTTCTTCTTATCATCCTCTTTCTTTCGATCTTTATTTCCTCTTTTTTTTTTCTTCTTCTATATTCTTCTTTTCTTGTTATTCTTTTTCCCTAGATCTACTCATTCTTATATTCTTCCCCCTCACAAGGTTCATTCTTCTTCTCCTTCTCTTCCTCTTCGTTTATCTCCTTCACTCCTACTTGTCCTTCCGATTTATCTATCTTTAGTTAGCTCCCTTTCTCTTTGACTCTTGCTCAAAATCTATTTCTCACCCCCAATGCCAGAATAATATTGCGTAACAACTAAACACTTTTTCGCGGTACTTTCCCATTCGGTGTGTGTGTGGTGTGTGTTAACCGTACACTAGTGTAGCGTACTTGTGTGTATATGTACGAACCTCAATTGACACTCCCGAGTTGTAGATCTATTGCACAATACCCCTGGAAAAAGGAGCGTGTGTTTGTTTTGATGCATTTTTTTGCGGCAATACTTTATACACAGGCGGCGCTGAACTGACACGTACCGTTGCTCTACGGCGAGGGAAACGGTGCTAAAAACACTCGAATTCAGCGAGGTAAGAACTATTTTAAATATATATTTCAGTGTATAAGCACGTTTGGATATGTGCAATTCTTATTATGAATTTCATGTATTTCCATGGCTTCTAAAAGCGCGGAAATGAGTAAATTAACCACTCCCAATTTTACAAGCGATCGTATGCATTTTGAATTTATTGCTCTGTGCATACAATACATTGTTGTGCACAGAAAATCTCGTTCTCCGTGTTTATGACTTGTGTATAAAATAATGTACCAATAGCCAATGGCCAATGCCAATGCCTTTTTTTTCTTCATTCTTTTAAATGTTTAAGATCGTTGTTGTAATACAATTATTTTCTGCTTATTTAATTGCTGGTTTCTATGTAGATCCTAATATCTATATATAGACTAGATCTAGACCAATGATAGAGAATTGCACAATTTATATAGGGGAAGTATTGCGCAATTGAATTGTGATTAGGTCTACTGGGTACTACAATTTTTTTTTACAAGTTGCATTTCCATGAACACTGATGAACCGAATAGCTATTGCTAACAACATTACTCTCAAACTCACTGAATATTGTTGAATGATTTATCCCTCGAAAGGCGTGATTCTGCATTGTTATTGGTTCATGTCTGTTTTCTTGTTCATTGTCCTAATTTAAATTTAAAATTAAGAACAAATTTGATGTCTAACATTATTTTCAATTATTGATGTTTGTTAACCTTGTTTTGTTTCTTGTTTTTCATTTTTTCATTCATTTTTTTTCCTCGACTTAGTTCTGTAAAATATTCAGAGTTGTAATGAACAGTTTAGAAAGTAGATTGTATTTAATTTTCCACTTTTCAAATGTCTTCCATTGATGTAGAATATGCCCAAAGAGTTTTTTTGTTTGTTTTCCTTACGTTGATAGATCAACACAATAAATGTTTGCATCAAAGTGAAAGCAGAAAACCAAACAAATAGTTTTTTTTTAAAACTCAGTGTTTAATATTGTTCAAAGTGCAAATACATTTGAAAAAGATGGTACGACGAAGGTAACCTGTAAATGATGAAGTTTATTTAAGATTTTGATAGGAAACCGTCATTTACATTTAATATTTATATTATTTATTATTTTGATTTTCTTCTTCAGGGAAATTGCAGCATATCCTTTTAACATTTTTGTCATTGTATTTAAATGTAATTTTTGTATGGCCGTTTGGGCATAATTTTACTTCAGAGGTTATACTGATAACAAGTCAACTTTCATTTCCTTTCCTTGTTTTTTCAGGGTTTGTTATTTTTTTATTCTTTCATCATGCTTGAGGAGACTACACTATTTCATTCTTGTTTTGTTTTGTTTTTTTGGGGGGGGTCATATTTTTAGTTTTACGTTAATTTTCTTTTGTTATTTTTCAGGTTTTCTTTGGTTTCTCTTTACATCTGGAGATACCACCATGGCCTCCCTGTAAAGCGATGTGGTAAGTTAGCTACCTACCATCCCGTGAACAGATCAGCCACAGTGATTAGCTATCTGAAGAACAGTCAGCCTTGTCAACCCTTAGATATGGCATCCACAAGCAACCCCTCTTTGTTGCCTCAAAAGAACATCAAGCAAGAGATTATTGTAGTCTTCGAACCCCCGGCCAGAGAAATGGCATCCTCGAGTAGCCACTCCTCGGTGCCTCAACCTGAGACAAGCCAAGAGATTAATGTGGTCCCTGTATCCCCAGTTAAAGATATGCCATCGACAAGCAACCCCTCATCCGGACACGAGACTGGCCAAGAGAATGACATGGTCCCAGACTCTACAGGCATCGAACTGTCCAAGGATGATCTCAAGGCTGGCGGCGGGAAGGTAGGAAGCAGCTCCAAGAAGAAGAGTGGGTGTGAGAAGGACAGCGATGAGTACAAGCGGCGTAGGGAGCGCAATAATGAAGCTGTGCGGAAGAGTCGCCAGAAGAGCCGGCAGAAGGCCTCCGAGACGGAGGTACGGGTGACAGAGCTGAAGAAGGAGAACGCAGACCTGGAGCAGAGGGTCACGCTGCTCCACAAGGAGCTGGAACTGCTTAAGGACCTGTTCCTGACTCATGCTAATGAGCTCCCAGATCCTAGCACCACTTTTGGGCTGTTCAATGCCAACCCAAGGTTGGGGTCCAGTTCTCCTAACCCAGCTCTGTCGCGGCGCATTGTCCTCAAAACTGAATCTCTCACTGTGTCCTTGACCTGTAGGAATGTCCCAGAGAGTATCACTACTACAACATGACGTGCATTTGACCTTTGCCAACAAGGTGTTCAATTGTGTGTGTATAAAAGTTAGAGATTATGTTGAGTGCTGGTGTTAGTATTACCTTTGGAAAGAAAATATCTAGAAGCATTTCTCAAAAATGATTATGTAGGGAAAAGCAACTTATGTAGTATTAGGTTTTGGAACCATGCAAATTATTACAATATGACTACGGTACATCTTGCAGAAAATCACATACCGGTACTCTGAAAATCATTGCACACAAAAACTCGCTCGAGACTACAAAAAAATAGCTGAAATGTTTTGTTTGAGCCTGCTTAAAAGGGGAGAAATTGAAAAATGCAATTGATTTTAATAAATAACAGGAAAACAACTTTTGAACATCTTCTTGGCACATCTGTTGCTGAGTGACATTGTTATTGGTCATGTAATGAAATTAATTTTAGAATTATTGGTGACTGATTTTCTTCTGTCTGAAAAATATTGTTTGATACTTGATAGTGGCCCAGAAAGCTAACAACTCAAATGAGAGCTAAATCAAGTTTATGCATTTTTTCTATAGACTCTATGACTTGCAAGAAATGATAGACTTGGTAGTCGTGCAATTATAATCATTAGCTGCAAAATCTCTCAATCATTGCCGTTTTCATTTATTCTGTTATTGAAAAACGTTAAAGCTTGGTATGTATATAGAGTAAAAAGTAAGATTTATATCTGGAAAAGACTGAATGTTATCAGATTCCAACACTTCAAAGGTGTATTGATACAGAAAACTTTCATCAGTTGGGGATAATGATAACATGTAGTTTTTAAGCCTCTACCAACCTTAGCTTTTAAGCCTCTACCACCTTAGCTTTCATCCACTCCTGTGGACTTTCTCAAGCTAAGTGATCAGTCTGAGTCACACGTATGCTTCGCTGCACACTGCTTGGTGTCCTGCATTGTTTTGAATTTGGAATGTCTATCGCAATTTTTCATGAATGTTTCCAACAATCAATTGAACCACACTAATAAATATCGTAATCTTCTGTGTTTCAGAAGTAAATATCTAATCTCATTTTAGTAAGAATAAGTGTTCATTATTCAAGGGGGAGATTTTTGTCAGGATTTGAAATTGAATTAGCCTATATAGATGTACATACTTATATGCGATGATGCATACATACAGAGACGATTTATGAAAACAATCAATGCAAAAACTGATGATGTTGTTTGTACAAAGTAAACTGTGAATAAGAAAGTGTTAACCAATGACGTGCTATATATATGTAAATAAATAATGATCTGCATTGATTGGTTCTCTTGAAAGTCACCTGCTACACATGTACCGGTTGAATAATGTGTGTATTATATATCCTAGGCATATCACAGTTGCATTCTCTTTACTACTGTAGGTTTATTCTTGGTATTTCGTTGTTTGCTAAAGTAAAGTTCGTACATTGAAGTAAAGTTTGCATAGAGCCATAATGTCATTAGCTCTGTGTAAAGTCTGTAAAGGGAAAAAAAGTTTTAACTCTCTTGTTGCTCTAAGCAAACAATTAACAATATATTTACATATCAGTAGGCAGTTTATTGTGCTTTCTGAAAATTAAAGGAATATGTGGAACTGGAAGATAATATAACAGTTTCTTTATATTGTTAAGTGGAGTATTAGGCAGAAATTTTCATTTTCGGAGAAACTAGTCAAATCCATCAACATTGCAAAGCTGTATGAATGTGAATTACGGTAGTTGTATTTTATCACAGCATCAGACACGTAATAACTTTTTTTACTGAATGATAAAAATATGAGCAATTGTATTTCCAATTCTTCATTTGTTGTCGATGATTAAATGGTAGTCATACTCATATCTAGAGTTTGCTCACAAAACATGGTGTGCTCAAATAAATCTTCATTTGTACAGGTTTCCAACCTTCATACAGGGCCCCACACTAACTTTGTTGGAAGGGACACTAACTTGAAAGTCCTGGATTCAAAACCAATGAGAGTTGTGACCATCCTTGAGCATGATTTTTCCCAAACTTAGGCCATATTTATGTAAATAGAACATGTGTATTCTTTTTGAAATTCCTTTTGAAAACCTGTACACATGAGGGCTGCAGAGTGGTTGATTTCATATTCACATTCTCATCAAAATTTTATGTTTAGGAGTATGTTTATAACAACAACAAAAAGATGTTCTTTGAAGGCTATCAAAAGACTAATTCAGATTAATATTTTGAAACAGTTTATCTATGATTTTAGAAGTGATTTATTTTAAAAAGGAGGGAAACACAGGTTTCTCCAAGATGCTTGATGAATCTTGCAAACTCTTTAGTTTTTCTGTATACAGATATTGTCATTTGTTGCTCATTGCTACTTAATTTAATTTATTTTATATAGTAGTTATTCATCGATGAATACAAGATAAGCTGTAGTATTCTGTATTTGAAGCTATTCATAACCTTTCATTATGTACTGTACTTGTTATTTGATCATTGTTGTTTATTTTTTCATGTTCAATTTTGCACTGTAAAAAAAGTGAAATTGTATACAAAATTAATGAATTGTCAGTCGTTCATGAATGGTGGAATTCACTGCTTATCATATTCATATATTCTTTCAATTGCTTAGTCTTTGTATACTTTTTTGTTAACTTGTCTATTCATATCCCCTTTATTACATTGTGATTATATACTGGCCCAAACAAAGTGTGCTTGCCCAACTTCTACAGTGGAAACATTATAATTATACAAATAAAATTGCAATCCACAAATGACATGAGATTTATGATATTGGAAGAGTTTTTTCATATGAAAGATTTCCGTTCATCTGATTTATAATTCGATTTTTTTTTGCCACTTCCCTGTAGAAAATAATATAAATAGAAAATGTCAAACTTGAGGAAATAGATGATTGTGTCAGCCCAACTCTTGCAGTTGATTGCCCAAGTGGGTGATATCTTGTTATTTTGAAAATATTTTTTGTGTGTAAAATTTGCCAGATTTTAGTTTGCTCATCAAATATAAAGGCATTTGTTTATCCATTATTTATCTTGTTTCTAACAGTATACAGGCAAGGAAATAGATACATTGATTTTGTTTTAAATGTTTTCCAAACTAGCTGAATAAGATCCAAATGATCATTTAGGACTTTATTATTATATGAGCCAAATTACATCAAGATGTGTATAATATGAGCCTGAATTGAAATCGATTTATGCTCTATTGTTAGTGCTGTATATTATGATACCTAAGGTATAAGGCTTTAGAAAAAATAGTTGTTGTATTGCCCTTTGCGACGGATCCAAAAGTTTTAAAATCTATGATCAGCTTTTTATAATTTTTTTTTTTATCCGTTTTTTTCGAAGAAAAAAATGTTTAATGCATCAAAAAATATGTATCAAAGCATTAAACCTGAAAAATATCAGCCCAAAGAGGGAAGAAAAAAAAACACCCAAAAATATATATAGGTAAATATTAGGTGCTGGCACCTAAAGGGCAATACAACAACATTTTTATAAAGGCCTAATACTAACTAAAGTATTGCATACAGTTTCAGGTAAATGCTATTTTAGATTTGGTGCACTCATTATAAAGAGTAAAATGTTTACAATCAAACTTAGGCCTGTACCCTGAAAACATACAAGGTATATTTAGCTTAATTATGAAAATGTTTGCTTTTCACAATGTAGGTTCTAATTTTGATTTATATTCTGTACATGAACATAGCTGTAAATAAAGTGGAAGAAACATTATGTATCGGAGAGACTGTTTTATCCTTTAATTTTGTTATTAAGCGTCTTTGGCGTAATGTTATATATACTTTGTTTATATTTTTTGTCCATTCGTCATATCCTACTAGGTTTTGTTTGGCTTTCAGTTCAAATTTCTACAAAGAAACTTGGTGTTCGTGTAAAAGACCTTTATACAATAATGTACCTCGGCCACACACTCAAACTGACTGTTTTTTTTTTTTATTCAATTTTTATTATTATTGTTCATATTCATATTCAAATTTATTGTCCAATTATTGGGAATTTGTTTCTTTGCATGTCAGTACAAGATTACAGATTATAAACATCAATAAGATACAGATGGATACAGAATAGAACGTTTGACTTGAACATAGGTAACAACAAATTGTTATATAATTATCATCGTTATAATTATTTGGTAAGCTCAATCACAACTACAAAGTAAATGGCATAAGGCACAATTGGAAAAAAATCAGTAATTACATATAATATATCGGAATTAGGTGCATATTTTCTACCTCATTTTCCAGGAATTGCCATTATGGTAATAAAATGCTTGTTCGGTCTGTAGTTTGTCCCTAGCTGGTGTGAGCAAGGTGCATCATCGATATGATAGAAAGTTGCTGTGTGGATTAATGAATGAATGAATGACTTGGGATTGTACCATTTATTTTCCTCCTAGAATGAGAATGTCAAATTTGAGTACATGTTTTGTTGGTTACTTAGTTTATTTTAGTACAGAAAATGATAACTAGTTAAATACAGTACATACATAATAATGAACAATAAAATATGAAACGAATACTTGTTTAACATACGACTGGATTGCTCTATTCAGAGCCATTGATATATTGAGCATGTTCTTCAGGGAGGTCCAGACATACAAATAAGCTATTATTTACAATAACATACCACAACGTTAGATAAGATATGAATCACATATCGATTTGATTTCAAAAAGCCTATTCTTAAAACAATCGGGAAATGTCTGTCAATAATCTATACCAGGGCTGGTAATAATAGTATCAGACTGTCGCATATTCTAAAACGTAGATGGTATATGCTTAGGGCTTTTGAAAGGCCTGGTGTCTTTTCTGATCGCGAGGAATTGTTCCAAACAATATACTGTCTGAAAGAAAGCAATTAAATAAATACTAAGTATCATCTCTGTTAATAATAATAATAATAATATGTCTCTATTCTAACGGCGCAAATTCACAGAGAAGCTTACAAGTTTAGAGAGAGAGAGAGAGAGAGAGAGAGAAGAAGAAGAAGAAAAAAAGAGGGCGCCATCTGGAACGAGAACGATATAATTCTTGTTATAATACAATTTTCAATAGACAGTTTATAAGTGTTGAATTTTGAAAAGTTGATGCTTAGGTTCTGTTTCATTTCAAAATTCCTCTTCCTAAATCGAAGAATAGTTGATGAGTCGTCGTAATGTAAAACACAAGCCTGTTGTCACTTTCATTTCAGATGCTATCAAAATCATTGGCGCAGAGCTACGGAAACATGCCCCCCCCCCGGCCCCCAATGATGACATGAATGATGACAACAACTTTTTTTTGTCTTAATGGAAAGAAAGAAAAAAAAAAAAGAAGGACAGACAACCTGCAACAACCCTATCTCACGTACTCGATGGTCTTGTTCCGTTTCACATGTTTTCCAGTTCTACCTATTAAGACCAATTAATGCCCCCCCCCCCGCCTCCATAGTGCAGGGGGGGGGGGGTAAGAGGACACTTTTTTTTTGTCTCGAAATTTGAAAATTTGACATTTTGCTCCGTTGGGGGGGGGGGGGGTAAGGTCAGCTTTTTTAGGTCAGCCATGGGAAAAAAAACCAAAGGGGGGGGGGGGGGTTTACACGAAAAAAATACAAAGGGGGTTTAACCCCCCCCCCCCCCCCCCCCCCCCCTGTGTACGCGCCTGCATCAGTATCGTTGGGTCACTTCGGTGCTAATCAAAATTGAACAGGCAGGATGCCAGTTCGGTTTCCATGGCAACCAGATGATGTAAAATGTATGTGGATGTTAACAGCTATATCCGGATGTCATACTTTTCATCATTGGACAACTTTAACATTGTCTTTACTATATATGAATATGTTTATCATCTTTATGCAATCGCAATTTATACACGTAATTGTAACTCAAGATATATATGAAAATGTATTTGTTCTGATATTATAACACAGAATGGACTTGTGACTATATCTTTTGAAGCAGGGTCCTCAGTTTTTGGTTCTTATTGACAACACTCTGTTAGATATAGATCGAAGACAGAATATATATTTTCAAATGATCTACCATCTTCATGGAAGAGCTTTGTGTTTGACTATGTGCTGACGTTCCCCGCGGCAACTGTATCGCTAAACTAAACTTGGCTAAAGTTATTTTGAGCGTAGTCATGAATGGAAGAAAAAGAGTGGTCTATTCTTTTAGAAATTATCAAAGCCGATAAGCCGAGCATATAAGCTAAAGCCCCCCGATCCAAACAATAATCGCCGCAATCAGATTGCTTCTACTAGCTCTCCCATTGACTGATGACTCTTTCAAGCCCTCATCCCAGCGATTTTACACCAAATTAGTCATGTAGTGTTTCCTCGTAGACAGTCAACACCGAAGGAAGCACACACAAACACCGTACATAGCTAGTCTGAGTTTGTAAACACTTGTAGCTTGGTTGACGTGAAAGGAAAACATGGGCTTCATATTAAATGTTTTGCTTGATGAATGGAAATAGCACATACATACTTCAACAAGAGAATTTGATATTCAAAATAGAAAAAAGCCTACTACATTGTTTTAGACATAATTATTTTGATTTTATTATCAATATAGACAAGTTATATCTTCATAATTAGTTCTACATAGACACCCTTATCTAAATAATAATTTGCAAGTTTATCCTGGGTTATGTAATTAATTTAGCTGGCAAAAAAACACATCATGTTCCTTCTTCTTTTTTAATCAAACGCTGCTCTACTCTACATATTAAACAGAGAGAAGTACGTGCACTGGAAAGCGGGAAATCGTAAACCATATATATTTAACGTCTGATTGGTAACGTCTAACATCTACGTCTCGCAAGACACCGAAGTGCTTTGTGCGAGAAAACCTTTGCGCATCGATGATCGTGTACTACCAGTCCATTCATAGCAGGTGCAACGAAGTCTCCATGGTGATGGAACTATGGGCAGCGCCCTCGCGCCGTAACGACAACACAAGCTCCGCCAGTTCGCTAGATTCGCCATTAGCAATCAACGAGGTCACAGAGACCTGACGTGCGAAACTCCTCTCTGCAACAAAGAGCTTAGAAATTAACCGAAAATGTTCAAAAATACGTTTCAAAGTGGGTTCCTGTCGATTCTCTACAGCATCGGCAGCAAACCTCTCCAGATTTGGGATAAGAAGGTGAGTTTTGTGGAATTTTAAGACGAATTTTGTGATGGCAGGGACTCCGGCATGCGCGCCTTTCTGGTTAACGTGTACACCCTCCGCTGGCAGTGGTAGTGGTATGCAATCCTATGCATGCACGGAGAGGGGTGTTGCTTAGCAGCACTGGAGCGGTCATGTGCCAAACAGTGCACTGTTGGTCCCGGTGCCTGTTATTGATGTTGTGCGCTCTTGTGATAGTTGCTCTGTTTGTGTTTATGTTTATGTATCATCATATCAATAAGATATATATATATATATATATATTTCCTCTCTTAAACTAAATTTGATATATTTTCATGTTATTTCTATATATCGTCGCCGTTTTCACGAACCGGCACAAGCCACCGAAATCCCTTCAAAATGTAGTTTTTATTTTTTTTGCATTTTTAGCATAAGTTATCAACAATCTTTCATCTCACCAAATTTCAGCATCCAAAACGCTTTAGTTTTTGAGATATCCATGGTTACACAAATGACAAAAACAACACACGAGCCAAAAAGCACGATTCATATTTTCACGAACCGGCACGCGCCGTTATAAGTCAATGGGCTGTGCCGGTTCGTGAAAATATCTTTGCGCTTACAAGACCTAGACGACGCGACACAGGCGGTTGTGCCGGTTCGTGAAAATAAAATACGCGCTAAGACAGCGCGAGCGCTTTTGTCTTGCGCGTAAAGTTACATAGGAAAAACGACACAGTGGCTTGTGCCGGTTCGTGAAAATTTTTTTGCTACGTAAACAGCAAAATAATATTTTCACGAACCGGCACGAGAGTCCAAAGCTTCGTAATATTAATAGTAATTGTCATTATGCTTAACAAATGGAATGTATAGAAAATACAGAATATTTTCCTTTCATTGATATGTATTTTGTGATATAAAATTTGACATAAGGCATGTTTCTGGCGAATTCAAAACGGGCTAAACGTAAAACGCGTTTTTCTCAGAATGTACTTATTTCGTTGCGCGTTGGGCTGTGCCGGTTCGTGAAAACGCGACGATATGTGGATCGTCAGGACTGTAAAGTTCTTGTCTGTATTTGACTCGATTTGCTCATCAATTAACCGAAACTAAACATGAACAGAATTCTTTATTTTTCTTCTGAAACGGTATTTAATTGGTATGTCCCTTGACAATTACATTTAAACCACATTTTCTGCATTTTAGAAGTTAATTTTGAGGAGATATGAAGCTTAGGAATCATGATTTTTTTTAATGATAAATGGCTAAGAATGTAAACCCACTTTGAATCGATTGTTGGCTGTATTTTTTATCTACATTTCATGATATATAAGATATTAATATTCAATAAATCTGTGAATAATATAATGCGATATATGATTTACTCTATACGCTTACCATTACTATATTTTGTATTATCCTTTAAGAGCATGAGAACTTCAAAGTTGACCCATTAACATTTGTTTGATATAATAGTATACAAATTACAATACAGGCTTGATACATATTCACAGAGAGGGATATACTTTTTTATTCTGATATATAGTTATGTCTTTTTTCCCCTTCTCACATGATGATTTTGATTATTATGTACCGGTAGCTTATACTATGATTTTGCATAATCAGATTCTTTTTCTTCTTAAATATGACTCTTCCTCACTGCAATAGATTGATTTTTTTATATATATTTTTTTTTTTTGGGGGGGGGGGGGGTAAATCATTTTCTTAATTATTCTATGCTAAATAAGAAAAAAACTTAGCTATGAATTAAGTGAATCAATATGTATCAAAGTAATGGTTTTGATTTTTGATAACTTGTCATTAAATGAATCCATTTTCCTTATTTTCACAGGTCAGAAATGGACACATTAAAAGAATAACAGACAACGACATCCAATCTCTAGTTCTTGAAATTGTGGGTACAAATGTCAGCACAACGTTCATCACATGTCCTGGCGATGCAAACAAGACGCTCGGCATCAAGCTCCCATTTTTAGTCATGATCATCAAGAATCTAAGAAGTACTTCACATTCGAGGTCCAGGTCCTCGACGACAAGAACATCAGGAGACGGTTCAGGGCGAGCAACTACCAGAGCACGACGCGAGTCAAACCTTTCATCTGTACCATGCCCATGAGGCTAGATGACGGCTGGAATCAAATTCAGGTATGTAGTTGTTTTATTCATAGTTATATTGTAAATTATGCCTTTAGCATCATTTGGGATGGTCATATATATTTTAAATGTACCAATCCTAATTAATACTGCCCTTATCAGATGAATTAATAATCTACTTCAAATTTTTTTGAACTTCAGATTTGTAAACCTGAGGTTTGAAAATAAATATATGATTTTTGAAAATTTCTTATTGTACTGATAATACATAAGCTGCAACAAGTTACTTTGAAGATAAAACTTGTTGATATTAAGTAATTTGTTACATATTTAGATGACTAGAGGATGGTGGTACATAACTACATGTAGATAGTGATAAATATTTCTTATTTGTTCCATTACCAAAGGGGCTTCATGAAGCATCATATATTCAGATGCTTTCAGCTTTAAGCATTTTTCTTTGTCAACAATATATTTATTATTTCTGTTTTTTTTCTTTGACCACACAGTTCAATCTCTCAGATTTCACAAGGAGAGCGTACGGAACAAACTACATCGAGACATTGCGAGTTCAGGTATGTTTTGCCAATATTTTTAATTTTATGAATGTTTTTCATCTTCTCAAGTAGTGTTATGGTTCCCTGTATTCAATTGAAAGATGGAGATGACCTATTTATTCTTGAAGACTGCTGATTGGACTCTTTTATGCACCTTCTTTAAAGTGGAATTGGACCTATGCGACAGAAATGGCAGCTTGCCACCATTTGATAGTTGATAGTACCCAGTGCCCTCTTTAGTGTTAAACACCCTTGGTGCTAATGTCAAGCACATGGGATTGCAGGGGGGGGGGGGGGGGGGGAGCCAAGGGAAAATTCTTCACATCTTCAATGCATAATCTCAATTCTCAATCTGCAAAAAATCTTTGGTCCTCCAAAACCTCCATGGGATGCCCAAAAGCCATGCATATGTTGAGTTTACAGAATTTATTTGGTCCTCTTAAAGCCTGTCTGTACTAGTTTGGCCATGGGGAATTAGACCACCCTGCAAGGTCACTAATTGATGCTCCCTTTATAAGCCTACAGTGATTGGAAATTTGTAAGTCAACAAGTTAAATTGGATTTTAAATAGTATTAATATTTATGGTTTTTTTATTTTCATTTTACAGATCCATGCTAACTGCCGAATCCGACGAGTTTACTTCTCCGACAGACTGTACTCTGAAGATGAACTTCCCGCAGAATTCAAACTCTACTTGCCTGTTCAGCAGAAAGGTAACCCCAGGAGTTAAACCCAACGGGACATGTAAATGTGAAAACAAAGACACTATGAAAACATGACAGCAATCTGGAAGGACATGTCTTTATTGCTGAGAAAGACCTCACTTGACTTTTCAATCATGCGATGAAGTAGAACATTGGCGGTACGACTTCTGCGATTCCTGTATCGTCACAAGCAAATGGGATCTGGCATCCCTTCTGCCGTCGGCGCCAAGAGGATGTATTTTCAAAGTACCATGCCATCTTGCTTCAGTATTAGTGAGGCATGTCTTAACTCAAATGATATTTATAATTAAGAAATGTTGTCTATTTTGTCAGGAATGGGGGTAAGCTACAGCCTAGGAAATAGAAAAGTTGTGAAATGGTCTCTTTTACCTGGAAATGGGAAGTAAGCTGATGAACTATACCTGCTTATGGGGAAGAAAGAAGTTGGAATCTAAGTCAGCATTCATATTCATATGGCTCCTTTCTGCAGATACAGTGAGGACAGAAATAGAGTTGTGATAGAAATGGTTCATGCTTCTTGTTTACATCATGTTTTACCTTTTTTATGAGTGACATATGATTCACATACTCCTTCCTTTTTCCTCTTCAATTTAAGACTTCAATTTACCTAATTTCTTAATACATGCATGTTTATATTAAAAACATAAATTGAATTGGAAGAGGGGGAGAAAAAAGGCAACCATGATGACATGGTCATCGACCAGCGATTGATTTGAAATTCTTTCAATGGGTTATGTACAAGCAATGAACAAAGAATGTTGGTTACTTACAAGAGGCCTTGCTAAAGCTCACTCTTCTCTTTTACATGTCTTTGTTTTGTAATTATATATATTGTTCAAAGTATGCGTGGTACATTGTATCTGTGTCTGTGATATTCTGTGCAGTGTAGCACATTGTGCATCCAGGGTCAAAGGTCATTCATTCAGGCTTTTACTATTCACTCATTTGCATGCCTTGTCGAAACTATACTTTGGTAGGTACTCGCTTCATCTACTCACTATTCCTGTAGATAGTTGCTATGTCATATTAGTAGTCAACAGCACACTATTGGCTGCATGGTAACAGCTCATGAAATTGCATAGTTACCGATATGACTATGTCCATATCACTAAAAATTAGATTCAATAACTTCAATGAGGGAATTCTAACCCAATGCCTACATAAATTAGGTTGCTCCCATTTATAATTCCAATTTCTCTGTACAACTCTAGGAAAATACTGAATTTTATGAAAATTTAAAAGGTCACTTGCAAATGGTCTGCATGCTTGAGTTATAAATGCTAGTTTTGTGTATTAAAGATCCAGATATTAAGATAAAGGGGAACTGGATTATTGTCTCTCCTTCTTGGGAACTAGATATGGAATAGTTAAACCATTAGAAAAGATTCTTTCACTGCCATTGTGCTTCTTAAAGAGAAAGAAAGTGGGGGAGACAAAGTAAAGCTTTACAATTTATGACAATGCTAGACTGGAAATTAATTTATCCAAACTCTGTATGTAATCTTGATTAAACTTAATGTGTACATATCAATCTTGGAACAACATTTATAATGCTGTATATAGATATATGTTATGTAACTCTGTTACAGTACTCTAAAAGGTTTATTGCCTGGTATCCTTTCTCATGCTTTCTCCAATCAGGCCATGTTTTTGGCATGATCCCAAGTATTTTTCTTTTCTTTTCTTGAAACTGCTACTATACAGACCTAAAATCCAAACGTTAAACAATTCATAAAGCATGTTTACCTTATAAATGTACATGTTTTTGTATTTATGAACAATGTTTCTTAATGAGATGGTGCCCTATGACATCTAGAGTATCATTTATTTTTGTTTTATTATTAGGTTTTACCAACCTTATTTGCCTTAGGTTTTTGAAGATGTTGTATTCAAAATGCACCATCAAAAGTATTGTGCATATTATGAAAATTATTTATGTTTTACTCTTAGAATTATGTAAGTTATTAGACTTCTCAGATGAAGTGCATGATAACTTATTGGAAATCACTTAGAATCGTCAAATTATGTTCACGTAATCTGTTTACAATCGAAGTCTACTTTGTCTTTTTTATATAGTTCAAGACAAAAATACACTTTATAAAAATGAAATTACTTGTCTCATGTTGTTGTATTTGCTTATGGTCTAGTGTTTGTTGTAGTTGTATTTGCTTATGGTCTAGTGTTAATATTGATTCATGTGCTGAATGTGGGTATTCAAGATGAATGGATGAAAGTGATGGTGATGAGAATAATGATGATGAAGGTGATGATGATAATGACCAAGATGATGAATGAGGATGGTGATGATGATAATGATCAGGTGAAGTTGATGATGATCTGATTATAATCTAATATCATTTGGAGCATAACAAACTGCATTTTATTGTTTTTAGAGACATTATTATCAGAATGTATGTATGGATGTGTTTGTGTGAGTTTCAATTTTTCAATCTTTTGAAGGATTAGCCAAATTTTCACCAACATAATTCCCTTTGGTGGACAGCTTACCAGTCATTAAAGCCAAGTAAATCAAGTATTCTTAAGGAGTGCTAGGTTTTTTTCTATATTTTTAAATTACTCTATGTCCAGTCGCTTCCAATCAATATTACTCTGTCTTGTGTTATTATCTCCCCCCCCCCCCTCTCTCTCTCTCTCTCAATTGTATTTCCACTCATTCTGACTCTATCCTCAGTCTGTCTATCTGTTTTATATTCTGTCTCTTCCCCTCTTCAACATTATTTTCATTTTTGGCTTTCACTCTCCTGGAGTTTTCTATCTGACCTCCCATTGAATATCTTCCCTATTTTCTCTCTCTTTCTCAGTTTCATATGTTGTATTCATCTTTGTACCATGCATCTTTTTCATACAATTTTCATCTTGTATTGAACTCCTCCTTTTGACTTTCATGTTTTACTCACTCTTTATATCTGACTCCCCCCCCCCCTTCTCTCTTTCTCTCTCCTTTCCTTCCCCTTATTTGTTTGTCTCTATTCCATATCATCAATTCTTTTCTTTGTTTCTCTCCCCTCTCACTCTCTACTCCAATACAACGTGGAAAATAATCTTAATGGATTGATGAAAAAAGGAATGTTTCTTTTGATTTCAATGAATCAAAAATAAATATATTTGAACAGGAATTGTAACATCATAACAAGAGAGGCAACTTTGAGTCAACCAGCATTCAAAATTAATTTAAACAAATAAATTCAATATTAACATGGATATATTACTGACTCATAACATGTCAATTCTGTACATAACATTTGAATAAGAATAATATTTACAGTGTTTGAATATATGTACAAGTAAAACATAATAGAATCTATTTAACATTGAATTTCAGTTTTAAAAAAGAAAGAACAATAATAGATTCATCATAAATTTGCAATGAAAACAATTCCCCAATCGATTGCATTTGACACACACTGTCTCACACACAATTAAATTTGAATCATTGCTCATTACTACGAAGAAATGCCTAACTGCAATTTGGCGATGCAGCAGAAATCAATATACCAGAAACATTCTTAGGCGTTAAAAAAAAAAAGATGTTGTATTGCCCTCTTTTTTTCTTCTTTTTTTTTAACCATTTTTTTAGAGAGAAAAAATCTTCAATGAATATAACAAAAAAATCTGTATTAAAGCATTAAAAACTGAGAAATATCAGCCCAAAGAGGGAGAATAAATTATTATTATTTTTGTTTTTTTAAAGATTTCCGACCGACCGACCAACCGATGTTTTGGCACCTAAAGGGCAATACAACATCTTTTCTTTTTAGGCCTCATCAAAAAAATTTCCAACATCTAAATAGCTTAACAGTAACAAAAACGATACACAACTTAATATTTGGTAATACTATGAGGTCAAATCATTAGTTTTTCAATCTGCTATTTATTTGAGATATCCTTAAGATATTTTCTGTAAAAATATTGAAACTTGATTCCAATGCCATGTAAAACATTCTGTTCCTCTGTTTTATTTCAGCCAGTATCTAATGTGTTTTTCTCCTAAGGGTCCTAGGCTTCACCCACTTAACTTGGTTAAATATTTTATGAAGCACAGGCTGTTCTCTTAAATAGGAGTCTCTGACACATTACATAAACATCCAAACCTTAGCCGTATAAATCGAGGGACTTTTTTATCTTCATCCTTTTGCCAAGGGACTCCAATATCTAAAAACAATGCTGAGTCAAATTGCACAGAACCATCTTTCTATCATTTCTATGGTTCCTTTTCATATAACAATTCAAGAACATTTTCTAAAACAAATTTCTCCTTTAAAAATAGAAGAAGGTGCACCATGAGTTTGCGTGAAGCAAAAAATGTCTTCCAGCGACATTGTAAAGTTCTTCCACATCGTCCAAAACAGATTTGGTTTTAGTATTGCAAGTCTTTTGTATTTTCCAGGTTATCCCTTAGTTCTTGGTAGCCATACCCTTTTGAATGGGCAAGTAGAGTTTGAATTCTGCAGGTAGTTCGTCTTCGGAGTACAGTCTGTCGGAGAAGTAGACTCTTCGGATTCGGCAGTTTGCATGAATCTGGGAACAAAAAATTAAATAATAATAATAAAATAAATGAACCAGATGATTAGTGAAACCCTTTACTACCTTGCTAAATTTGAGAGACATCAATACATATCAAATTCATTAAACTAAATAAAGGAATTTAAAAGGGTAGATACACATGAATGACAAGTGTCCATTTCTATATCACTATCCAAGTTCAGCATTAGAGCTGTATGGTGCTATGTGCTACTTATGCATAAATACGATTTAAAAAAAAAAAAAAAAAATATCTTTTCTTTTTTTTTCCTCCCTATTAAACAAAAGCATAAAAAGATGGAGAAAAAAATGAAAAGTTGAAAATACTTACATTTACTCTAATGGTCTCAATGTAGTTGGTGCCGTATGCCCTCCTTGTGAAATCTGAGAGGTTGAACTGTTTGGAACAAAATGAAAAGAAATCATAAAATTAAATGTATAAAAGTTATGCTATGCGTGTTAGGATTGAAAATGGGCAATGGGTTGAATGTAAAAGTCAAAGATCAGTTTAGAGAATGATGGGGGGGGGGGGGGGGGTCAACAACAAAGACTGTGTGACACTTATTTAAAGTTTTTCAAATGATCTGTTTCAGCAAAGAGTATAACATTGGCAATTGAGGATCATTCCTACTGATCTGTGAGTATGCATAAGCCATTGGAGCAAAAGAATTCCTACACCCCCACCCTCTGCTTTTCTTTGTGAACAGTGCAATTCACAGACACATTTACAGGTTTTATTCAACCGGAGGCGGTTTACCTCTCTCAGTGAGGAAGGAGCCCTAAAAATTCAGATCTTTCATAAATTTACAGTTTAAAAAAAAAGAAGTAACTACCTGAATTTGATTCCAGCCATCGTCTAGCCTCATGGGCATGGTACAGATGAAAGGTTTGACTCGCGTTGTGCTCTGGTAGTTGCTTGCTCTGAACCGTCTCCTCACATTCTTGTCGTCGAGGACCTGGACCTCGAATGTGAAGTACTTCTTTAGATTCTTGATGATCATGACTAAAAATGGGAGCTTGATGCCGAGTGTCTTCCTTGCATCAGCCGGACATTCAATCAATGTTGTGCTGTGGGTGAATAAGGAGGCAGGTCAAATTAGATAGGGTTATAAATTTGAAGATCTAAGTCAAAGTCCTTAAAATTTAATGACAAAGCACATTAGGACCTCTGCAGTTTATATATACTACATGTGTGTAACTCATTTTGTAAGTATTTGTTATTTACAAGGTCGTGGACCACAATTAGCTTCAGCAGCAAGAAAACAAAAGAGTTTTAAAAGTAAAGTACATTAAGCAAAATAGAATAGATGTTAGACCCTACCAGTAGAAGTCTAGTTTGAGTCAAACTCAATACATTCAACAACAAAAAATAAAAATATCCTCTATAAAGTACACAGTTTCACACTGAATTTCTTTGACAGCCAACTTTTGAGAATATTATAACTAAAGAATGCAAAAGTCTATTCACATTAAAAAGTTGAGCCCTGCTTCGAGAATATAATTGGAAAAAGTGACTGGACTTACCTGACATTTGTTCCAACAATTTCTAGTACTAGTGATTGGATGTCGTTGTCTGTGATTCTTTTGATATGGCCATTCCTCACCTAAAATAACAAAGTGAAAAGGAAATCATAAGAAATTAATTCACTTAATGTTGAATTATATCTAGTCTAGATCATTATAACAACATCAAAATAATTGACAAGTCTATGTATTAACACAACATAGTCTAGTAACTACCGGTAACAGCCAAGTTGGTAGCATGGGTAATACATTGAGAATCATGTTTAAAATAATGACTTTGTTGAGGCAGACTCTATCTGTCAATTGAAATTGATAGCTATTGTCAGTATTGACATGCCATTCATTCATCTGGCTATCCACTCAACTGTCCCCCACTATTCCTGACCTCACTCCTTACTTAGTGTCATACTCATCATTCATACTAACTGATCGTTTTCAGTCTCATCATTGATGAAGAACTCGCAATGCCAGGCGGAAATAATCTTTTCAGATTGGACAAATGAAGCACAGAACTGTCAAAAATTATGATCTAAAAAGTAACATGCAAGTGAAAATAGTATTATAATTATCCCCTTAAAACTTTGATATGAATATCCAACAATGTTGATGAATGAAAAAGGCTTGCATCTGTTGCTAGCTGCATCTGTATGTTATCCTCGGCCTTGTAAACATGTTGTGAGTGCTTCTATCAAAAGCTGCCCCGCTACTCCAGGCGTTGTTATGGACAGAAAATACGCTGAGCAAAATCATCAGCTGCTGAATCAAAACACATGTCAAATTTTACTTTACGATATTCAAACTTACCTTCTTATCCCATATCTGCAAAGGTTTACTGCCTATGCTGTATAATATTGACAAAAATCCACTCTGGAATGTGTTTTTGAACATTTTGGCGAGTTGAAGTAGTGAATGAGTTTGAAAATATGGAGAGTGCCGCGACGTTGACTTGCTCGGTGGCGTTCTTGTTGCTAACTGACATCCAGATTTGTGTAATTTGCGGTACACACAAACATTACACGTGTGTTTCGCACTAGTGACTTATTACAATAGCCCGGTGGTCGCTTAGTTACGTAGTGACTGGCAACGCGATCTCTCAACTGAGCTAGCTCTGTCTATGTTCAATACATTTCTTCAGCTATTCGCTCGAGTGAACATTACTCATCTGATCTTGGAGTTCATTTGCCTGCACCGGCCTTTGTTCTTGTAACTATGAGGAAGATGAAAATGAGGAAAGGATACCATTATGTCGCCGAGGAAAATTATCAAACGCATAGCTATCATGAAAACGATCTTTGTCTTCTTCCACCAGACATCACTGTCTAAATTTTCATTCACAGCCCTCCACAGAGTGGCTGATCAATGGTGCAGTTGGCCGAAAGTTTCTTTTTGACGAGCAAATTAATTATTACAATAATAATCATAATAATAACAATAATAAAAATAATAATGATAAAAATGATAATGATAAAATAATAATAATATGATAAATTACTATAATAATACTATATTTTATGATATAAATAAAATAGTAGGCAGGTTAATGATAATACTAATGATAATTACAATGACAGTAATAACAACAACAACCATCAAAGACAATGATAACAAGGGTTATCCTATTTTCAGACACTTTTTTAATCAAACTTCTCTGAAGAGCAGGCAAGCATAAAATCCGGCCCCAAAATATTACTAAAGCTTTTGTCAACACCCCTGCCCCCTCCCCCGTTATCCCCAATGCTCAGCATCGTCGTATCATGCAGGACAATCACCCCCGGACAATTACCCCCCCCCCCCCACCGATGATCTCCCACCCCTGCAAATTACCCCCTAGCCATATTCCCCCGGAAAATTCTACCCCCCCCCAAACTCCCTGTTTAAAGGGGAAGTCCACCCTGATAAGTGCAATGATTTTAATAAATGCAGTATTTTTCCGAGGGTAATTGTCCTAGGGGTAATGTCCGGGGGGGGGGGGTTATTGTCTTCGTGGGTGGTTGTCCTTTGGGATAATTTTCCGGGGGGGTATTGTCTTTTGGGGGTAGTTTTCCAGGGGAAATTTCCCAGGGGGGTGATTGTCCAGGGGGTAATTGTCCTAAAACCCTTTACCGTATTCAGTGTTGTCTTATTGTGCTAAACATTCAATGCGTCTTACAATCGTCAGGGCAATGCTATATGTGGGCCCCTTCGCTTCCCCGGATCCGTCGCCTCTGATAAACCCTGTCTCCATCTTATGAATTGTTACAAAATTATATCATGGATTTTACTCGGAAAATCCATGCTATATAGCACCGAGAGCTTAAGATTAAAGGGCGCTAGGGCCAACTTCGGGCTAGCGGTGCCAAGTGGCGTATATAAAAGAAAAGTTGCGCGTCCCTATTTTTTCCCTTTCTAATGAAAGATTAGACCATTTTTCCTCTATAATGTGCGATTTGTTGTTATGACGGAAGATTGAGCCCAATTAAAATTAGTTTTAACGATTGGTTTTCATGATGCCTTTTCTCATGAAATTCCAATTTTGCCACAATGAGATATATCTACCAAGCGGCTTAATGGGGCTGGATGAACGTGCCTCTCCAAAGAATGACGAAAATAAGAAGAAGAAGGAAAAACACTAAGAGTGAGAGAGAGAGAGACAGAGAGAGAGAGAGAGAGAGAGAGAGAGGGGGGGGGAGGAGAGGGGACCCAGGAGAGGGAAAGTGGGGGGGGGGGGGGGGAGCTTATTATCACTATAACATCTCGGGGGTGGGGGCTTTGGGGCGGCTGAAGCTCTTCTCCGCCTATAGCAAAAAAAAATAAGAATAAGAAAGATGAAAATGAATGCTCCTTTATTATATAGAGAGAACATCGAATAAATAAAATAAATGTTGGGTCGCGCATTTTTCTACCAGACACAATTGACCTTGTCGTTGCAGAATAAATGGTCTGAACACCCTACTTTTGAAATTCCGTGCGACACATTGGCCTAGATGTCAATGATAAATACAAATTATTTGAAGTTCCCCCCCCCCCTCCCAAAGAGGGGAGATATATAAATGTCATTTCATATGAAATAAGACAGTATAACCAGGCGCGGACCCATGGGTCCCCTGCAGGGGACCGAGCGGGCCTTGCCCCCCCCCCCCTGGCGGGCCCGGCCCCCCAAAAAAGACGACCTCCCCCCTGGCAACAACAAAAAAGTTTTTTATATTATTTTTTTGTGACCAGAAATTACCCTTTTCTTGCTCAAGGGGGGGGGGGGGGGGTGTTGAGTAATATAAAAAAAGCGCTCACTATGCCACCCCCCCCCCCCCCCCCCCACTGAGTGAAATATCAGCCGGCGCGATTTTCAAATTTTGGGGGTCAAAATAGAAAGAAAAAATGTAGTGCTTACTCTATTCTCTTTGAAACTACTAGACCGTAATGTGATGAGGGATGGAGGATTAAATGTTGTTGACTTCTCTGTGCACCAAATTCATTATCTTCACTGATCTGATGTCAAGATGTCAAAAAACTTTATCATTTCCGTGTTTAACGTTTTATAACATTTCCTAAATTAATTATGCAAGACAACGTCAACAAAACGGTGGAATCGGATGCGGAACAAGAAAGATTTCAGGGGTTCGACAGTATCATTAAAAAATTCGGAATGAAAAAAAATGATTGTAATCATTGTATTAATGCTAGCATGTCATGCCTGTCGCAGCGAACTTCAAATATAACCATCACTATTTTGATATTGTATAGCCTGACAATAAATCATGTCGTGGTGCTCATGCACCATGTTGACAAGGAAAGTTAGAACTGGTGGGATTTGGTTTAAATTTAGGGTCATGCTGGGGGCACATTTTCGGCCATCTTTCTGACAATCAAGGATCCGACTATCGATTCACACATATTCTCTAAGCATATTTTTTCAACGATAACAAAAAGAGGTAATTTGCTATACTACTACCCATCTCTACCAAATCTGAAAGGGCATTGAGGGGACCGGCGCGATTCCCGAGGGAAATAATTTTCGGGAAAGAGATTGCTAGCAGCTATACGCCCCTCCCCCCCCCCCCAACCGCCAACTGAGAGAGAGAGAGAGAGAGAGAGAGAGAGAGAGAGAGATAGAGAGAGAGACCATGCATGCATACTATATTCCCGAGTTGAAGGCGAGGGAATATTATTTACCCCCGAGATCAGGCGCGCATCCAGGATTTCTTAGGGGGGAGGCCCAATTTGAAATCAATTTTGAAATTAAGTGTGCTGAAAGTAGTGAGCAGTATATTTTTTCTTTTCTATTTTGACCCCGAAAATTTGAAAATCGCGCCGGCCGATATTTCAATCAGTGGGGAGGGGGATGGGGTGGCATAGTGAGCGCTTTTTATTTTTCTTTACTCAACACCCCCCCCCCCCCCCCCCATTTCTTTGATTAAAAAAAAGGTAAATTTCTGGTCACAATATTTTCTTTTTCCTTTTTTTTTTGCCCGTCTTTTTCTTTTCAAGATTACCTCTTCGATGATTCCATTGACAGAGGAGTCATTAGCTATTTTTCCTATAATTTTAAAGCCTTAGCCCATTTTCTAAAAAAAATACAACCAAGGAAAAAAGACAATAATATTGTCATTAATTGGTGTGTAAAAAACTGCACGACTGCTCTTCAAAGCACGTTGAGTACAATTTGATGGATCCAGGGTGAGCCCACTCTGACATGTTTCAAGTACACACAAGAAACAAAATTTGCAAAAGTTACTTTAAGTTAGTATTATTTTTAATAGCAAATACAGACCAAAGACTGCAACATTTTAGGACGTCAGTATGAAAATTATGAAGCAGCATTGGAAACGTGCAATCTATGTTCATTAGAAGCAAGACGTAAGCAGTTATGTATAGACTTTGCAAATGCACTTGTCAAACACCCACAATTTAAAGAATGTTTACCTCTTAGACAACAAAGCACTTATTCTCTAAGATCTCAATCAAAGTTTAAACAATACCAATGTAAAACAAAACGCTTCCAGTGCAGCTCTCTTCCTTACTTTATAAATCTTTTGAATAAAATGTAATATCATATTTTTTAGAATTTCACAGTCCATGATTGAAATATGTGAATGAATTTTGATAGTTTTTATCTCAATTTTCTGCAATACTGAATATTTCTTGCCATCTCCCTCATCTGTAATGATAAGGTACCCTTTGTCTGTCTCTTCCTCTCTTCAACTCTCTCTCTTTCCGTCTTTCTCTCCCGTCCCCTTTCTCTTTCTTTCTCTCCTTCTCTCTCTTTGTCATCACTCCAACTCTCCCTCTCCTACACCTCTCCCTATCTCTTTCTTTTTTTAACAAAATTTGAATCTGATCAATGAATGTTTATGAAATGTCTATGTTTGATTATTGATTTATGTCATATGTTGTGTTATTTCAATTTGAATTGCAATTGTATTGTATATAACCTTGTGAAATGGATCGCAATTCAGCCATTGGCTGCGATGATCTTTTTAATAAAAACCATTTCTATCTATTTCTATCTATCTAACACAGTCTTGTATAGGCTCTGGAGGAACCAAGAGTGCAGCGTTTAGACTAATAAAAATGCAAAAATCTTCTCGCTCGTTCGCTACGCTCCCTTGCATAATAACTTTCAAAATGTACAAGTAAATACTGTAGAAAAAGGGTAAACAAAATTTTAAAAAAAACCTGCGAGGGGTAGTCATTTCCGTCACCTTCGTTCCTCTCGTTTATTTTGCTCCCTCGTCCCTCGCATGCATTTCATCCCCCGGTCATGAAAAGAAATTGCCGCCCCTGGATGGGGCTATAATAGTGCCCCTTATTTCTTAATTCTATTTTTAGGGAAATTATAAAATGAATGATTTATTTTAAGAATCAAAAGGACGCTAGAAATGTCACTTAACAATAAAATCAATAGCTCTTAGGGGATACATGCCTAGTGTCATGACTGTGATGGATCAGGCTGTAAAACTATAGTATAAAGTTTAATAATTCCCCCTCCCCCCATTTCACTCGAAATATGTATTTTCTTGTGGTCCCTCGCTGCGAATGTCTTTGACTGTCAGTTATAGACCTATATCATGAGATGATGATTGAAATTGTATTACTATCACCAGGGGCGACGACGATTTCTTTTCATGACCGAGGGGGGGGGGGGGGGGCGAAATGCGAGGGACGGGGGAGCAGTGGCGTAAGAGTGTTTTTTTTTTTTTGGGGGGGGGGGCGCAGACAAAACCGCATCACCCCCACCCTTACATGGTATACATGCAGGCACTGCGGATTTTTTTTTCCTTCAAAGTTGGGGAGGGGGGGCTAAAGTATTTTGATCAGGTAGAGCAAAGGAAGCGAAGCAAGTGGAGCGTAAAATGGCATGAGGTCCAGGGACAACGGGTCAAGGAGCATAGCCTCATGAAGCTCAGGGGTTTTAGGCATTTCATTACAGTCAGATGAGCAACCAGGGGCCCTCCAAAGGGCCCTCGGTAGTAGAGCCCCCGGAAGCCCAGGTAAAACCATGTCATTTCAGCAACAGTTGTGAATCACTGGTATCAAATTAAAAATAAACCACGTTAGAATCTTAATAGGGGCAACTGCCCCAAGCCCTCCCCCCACCATTACGCCATTGCGAGGGAGCATAGTGAACGAGAGGGATGAAGGTGACGGAAGTGATTACCTCTTCACAGGTTTTTGAAGTTTTGTGTATTATCAAATTAAATTCCTTAGCAAAACAATAGTATAAAAACAAGCAATATACCTTTTTCACACTTCATTTTCTACAATATTCACTTGTTCACTTTGAAGAATATTATGCGAGGGAGCGTTTATTTGTCTTAAAGGCCCACTGCACTACTAGTAGCTACTTGCGCCCTCTATATAACAAACAATGCCTAATCGGTGACCATTGGTCCCCCCATGATCCTCTTTTTCTTATGTTACTGAGACAGGCGCGTACGCAGGATTTTTTTCAAGGGGGGGGTTTTAACATTCATAAATCGGTCCGAAAATTTCGCAACGACTCAGCCAGCCGCTGAATAAGCGGGGGGGGGGGGGGGGGGGGGGGGGGGGGGGGGGGGGGGGGGGGGGGGGGGGGGGGGGGGGGGGG